>NC_091168.1:48494827-48510342 GCF_040958095.1 Procambarus clarkii | reverse complement strand
TACAGGTATTGCTGAAGATGAGGATGCTGCGGGAGATGGCGAAAATGAGGATTCTGCGGGGATGGTGAAGATGAGGATGCTACAGGTGATAGTAAAGATAAGGATGCTGCGGGGGATGATGAAGATGAGGAAGCTGCGGGGATGGTGAAGATGCGGATGCAGCGAGGATAGTGAAAAAGAGGATGTTGCGGGGATCGTGAAGATGAGGATGCTGCGGGGATGGTGAAGATGCGAAAGGTACAGGGAATGGTGAAGATGAGGATGCTGCGGGGATGGTGAAGATAACAATAATGTGGGGATGGTGAAGATGAGGATGCTGCGAAGATGGTTAAGTTGAGGATGCTGCAGGGGATGTTGAAGATGAGGATGCTGCAGGAATGGTGATTATTAAGAAGCTGTGGGGATGTTGAAGACGAGGATGTTGGTGGGGGATGGTGAAGATGAGGATGCTGCGAGGATGGTGAAGATGAGGATGCTGAGGGGATGAAGACAATGAGGATGCTACGAAGATGGTAAAGATGAATATTCTGCGGTAATGGTGAAAATAAGAATGCAGCTGGGGATGGTGAAGATGAGGATTCTGCGGAAGATGGTGAAGATGAGGATTCTGCGGAAGATGGTGAAGATGAGGATGCTGTGGGTATGGTGACGATGAGGTTGCTGCGGGAATAATGAAGATGAAGATGTTGCGGGAGGATGAAGATGGGATTGTTGCGGGGATGGTGAATATGAGGATGCTGCGAGGATGGTGAGGATGATGATGTTTCGGAGGTGGTGAATGTTAGGTTGCTGCCGGGATGGTGAAGATGAAGATGCTGTTAGGATGGTGAAGATGGGGATGCTGCAGGGGATGATGAAGAATATAATTCAGGAGGGATGGTGATGATGAGGATGATGAGGGGAATGTGAAGATTAAGATGCTTCAAGGATGGTCAAGATGAGGATGCTTCAGGGGATGGTGAAGATAAGCATGTTGCAGGGGATGGTGAAGATGAGGATCAGTGGGGGGATGGTGAAGATTAGGATGATGCGGGGATTGTGAAGATGAGGATGGTGTTGGGATGGTGAAGATGAGGATACTGCGGAGATGTTGAAGATACGGATGCTACAGGGGATGGTGAAGATGAGGTCTCTGTAGGGATAGTGAAGATGACGATGCTGTGGGGAACATGAAGATGAGGATGGTGAAGATGAGGATGGTGAAGATGAGGATGCATCAGGGGATGGTGATGATGAGGATGTTGCAAGGGATGGTGAAGATGACGATGCTGCGGAGATTGTAAAGATGAGGATTCTGCAGGTGATGGTGAAGATGAGGATGCTACAGGGATGGTGAAGATGGAGATGCTGCAGATATGGTGAAGCTGAAGATGCTGCGGGGATGGTGAAGATGAGGATGGTGGAGTTGATGAAGATGAGGATGGTGTAAGGATGGTCAAGATGAGGATACTGTTGAGATTGGGAAAATGAGGATTCTGCGAAAATAGTGAATATGAGGATGCTGCGGGGATGGTAAAGATGAGGATGCTGTGAGGATGTTGAAGATGATGATGCTATGAAGATGGTGAAGATGAGGATGCAGCGGTAATGGTGAAAGTAAGAATACTGCAGGGGATGGTGAAGATGAGGATTCTGCGGAGATGGTGAAGATGAGGATGCTGTGGGGATGATAAAAATGAGGATGCTACGTGGGATAGTGAAGATAAGGATGCTGCGGGGGATGATGAAGATGAGGAAGCTGAGGGGATGGTGAAGATGACGATACTGCGGGGATGGTGAAGATGAGGATGCTACAGTGATGGTGAATATGAGGATGCTTTGTGGATGACGAAGATGAGTATTCTGCGGGGATGGTGAAGATGAGGATGCGATGAGGATGGTGAAAATGAGGATGCTACATGTAATAGTGAAGATAAGAAGGTTACGGGGGATAATGAAGATGAGAAACCTGCGAGGATGGTGAAGATGAGGATGCTGCGGGGAGGGTGAAGATGAGGATGCTGCGGAGATGGTGAAGATGCGGAAGGTACAGGGGTTGGTGAAGATGAGGATGGTGAAGATGACGATGCTGCTTGGATGAGGATGCTGAATATGAGGATGCTGCGAAGATGGTGAAGATGAGTATGGTACAGGGAATGGTGAAGTTGAGGATGCTGCAGGGATGGTGCAAATAACGATACTGCGGGGATGGTGAAGAAAAGGATGCTACAGGTGATGCTGAAGATGAGGATGCTGCGGGATATGATGAAGATGAGGATTCTGCGGGGATGGTGAAGATGAGGATGCTGCCAGGATGGTGAAAATGAGGATGCTACAGGTGATAGTAAAGATAAGGATGCTGCGAGGGATGATGAAGATGAGGAAGTTGCGGGGATGGTGAAGATGAGAATGCGGCGGGAAAGGTAAAGATGAGGATGCTGCTTGGATGGTGAAGATGAGGATGCTGCGCAGATAGTGAAGATAAAGATGCTGCAGGGATAGTGAAGATGAAGATGCTGCTGGGATGGTGAAGATGAGAATGCGGCGGGAAAGGTAAAGATGAGGATGCAGCTTGGATGGTGAAGATGAGGATGTTGCTGGGATCGTGAAGATGAGGATGCTGCGCAGATAGTGAAGATAAAGATGCTGCAGGGATAGTGAAGATGAAGATGCTGCTGGGATGGTGAAGATGAGGATGCTGTGGTGATGGTGAAAATTAGGATGCTACGAAGTTTGTGAAGACTAGGATGCAGCGGGGATGGTAAAGATAAGAATGCTGCAAGGGAGTGTGAAGATGAGGATACTGATGGCGATGGTGAAGACGAGGACGCTACAAAAAATAGTGAAGATTAGGATGTTGTGGGGTTGGTGAAGATGAGAATGCTGCGGGGATAGTGAATAAGAGGATGCTGCGATGGTGAAGAGGATGATGTTTCAGGGATGGTGAATGTAAGGTTGCTGCCGGGAAGGTGAAGATGAAAATGCTGCAAGGATGGTGAAGATGGGGATGCTGCAGAGGATGCTGAAGATTAGGATTCAGGGGGACGGTGAAGATGAGGATGCTGTGGGGATGGTGAAGATTGGGATGCTGCGGGGATGGCCAATGTGACGGTGCTGTGGAGGATGGTTAAAAAGAGAATGCTACAGGTGATGCTAAAGATGAGGACGATGCTGCGGGAGATAGTGAAGATGTGGATGCTACAGGGATGGTGAAGATGAGGACGCAACGAGGATGATGAAGTTGAGAATTCTGCAGGGATAGTGAAGATGAGCATGATACAGGTGATAGTGATGATGCGGAGGATGGTGAAGATTAGGATGATGCTGGGTTTGTTAAGATGAGGATGCCATAGGGATGTTGAAGATGCGGATGCTACAAGGGATAGTGAAGATGAGGTTTCTGCGAGGATGGTGAAGATGACGATGCTGCTGGATTGTGAAGATGAGAATGCTGTGAGTATGGTGAAGATGAGAATGCTCCAGGTAATGCTGGAGATGACGATGATGCGGGGATGGTGAAGATGAGGATGTTGGTGGGGGATGATGAAGATGTGGATGCTGCGGAGATAGTTAAGATGAGGATGCTGCAGAGATGGTGAAGATGAGGATGCAACGAAGATGGTGAAGATGAGGATGCAGCGGTAATGGTGAAGATGAGAATGCTGCGGGAGATGGCGAAGATGAGGATTCTGCGGGGATGGTGAGGATGAGGATGCTGCCAGGATGGTGGCAATGATGATTCTACAGGTGGTAATGAAGATAAAGATGTTGAGGGGGATGCTGAAGATGAGATTGCTGCGAGGATGGTGGAGATGACGATGCTGCGGGGATGGTGATGATGAGGATGCTGCGGGGATGGTGAAGATGAGGATGCAGCGGAGATGGTGAAAATGAGGATCTTGCGAGGATCGTGAAAATGAGGATGTTGCGGGGATGGTGAAGATGAGGATGCTGCGGGGATGGAGAAGATAACGATGCTATGGGGATGATGAAGATGAGGAAGCTGCGAAGATTTTGAAGATGAGGATGGTGATAATTTAGAAGCTGCGGTTGAGGACGAGGATGTTGGTGGAGGATGGTGAAGATGTGAATGCGGCAGAGATAGTGAAGATGAGGATACTGCGGGGATGGTGAAGATGAGGATGCTGTAGGGAAGGTGACGATGAGGATGCTACATAGATGGTGAAGATGAGGATGCAGCGGTGATGGTAAAGATGAGAATGGTGCGGTAATGGTGAAGATGAGGATGCTGTGGTTATGGTGGAGATGAGGATGCTGCGGGAATAGTGAAGATGAGGATGCTGTGGGGAGGATGAAGATGGGATTGTTGCGGGTATGGTAAATATGAAGATGCTGGGAGGATGGTGAAGATGATGATGTTTCGGGGATGGTGAATATTAGGTTGTTGCCGGGATGGTGAAGATGAGGATGCTGCAAGGATGGTGAAGATGGCGATGCTGCAGGGGATGATGATGATTAGGTTTAAGGGAGGATGGTGATGATGAGGATGCTTAGGGGATGGTGAAGATTAGGATGCTGTGGGGATGGTCAAGATGAGGATGCTTCAGGGGATGGTGAAGATGAGGATGTTGCGAGAATCGTGAAGATGAGGACACTGCGGGGATGGTGAAGATGCGAAAGGTACAGGGGATGGTGAAGATGAGGATGCTGCGGGGATGGTGAAGATAACGATGCTGTGGGGATGGTGAAGATGAGGATGCTGCGAAGATGGTGAAGATGAGGATGCTTCAAGGGATAGTGAAGATGAGGATGTTGTAGGGGATGGTGGAAATGACGATGCTGTTCAGATTGTGAAGATGAGGATGCTACGGGGATGGTGAAGATGAAAATGCTGCAGATATGGTGAAGATGAGGATGCTGCGAAGATGGTGAAGATGAGGATGTTGGAGGTGATGAAGATGAGGATGGTGTAAGGATGGTCAAAATGAGGATGCGGTTAGGATTGGGAAGATGAGGATGCTGCGAAAATGGTGAATATGATGATATTGCAGAGATGGTAAAGATGAGGATGCTGTGGAGATGATGAAGATGTTGATGCTACGAAGATGGTGAAGATGAGGATGCAGCGGCAATTGAGAAGGTAAGAATGCTGCAGGGGATGGTGAAGATGAGCATGCTGCAGAGGATATGGAAGACGAGAAGGCTTCAGGGATAGTGATCATGAGGGTGCTGCGAGGATGGTGAAGATGATGATGTTTAGCGCATGGTGAATATTAAGTTGCTACCGGGACGGTGAAGATGAGGACGCTGCAACGATGGTGAAGATAGGAATGCTGCAGAGGATGGTGAAGATTAAGATTGGGGGGGATTGTGAAGATGAGGATGCTGTGGGGACGGTGAAGATTAAGATGCTGCAGGGATGGTCAAGATGAGGATGATGCATGGATGGTGAGGATGAGGATGCTTTGGGGATGGTGAAAATGAGGATGCTGCATGTGATAGTGAAGATAAGGATGCTGCGGGGAATGATGAAGATGAGGAAGCTGCGGGAAGAGTGAAGATGAGGTTGCTGCTGGGATAGTGAAGATGACGATGCTAAGGGGATGGTGAAGATGAGGATGCTGCAGGGATATTTAAGATTAGGATGCTACGGGGATGGTGAAGACGAGGATGTTGGTGGGGGATGGTGAAGATGAGAATGCTGAAGAGATAGTGAAGATAAAGATGCTTCAGGGATAGGAAGATGAGGATGCTACGATAATTGTAAAGATAAGAATGCTGCAGGGGATGGTGAAGATGAGGACGCTATAGAAATAATGAAGATTAGGATGCTGCGGGGATAGTGAAGATGAGGATGTTGGAGGTGATGAAGATGTGGATGGTGTAAGGATGGTCAAGATGAGGATGCTGTGAGGATTGGGAAGATGAGGATGCTGCGAAAATGGTGAATATGAGGATGCTGCAGAGATGGTAAAGATGAGGATGCTGTGAGGATGGTGAAAATGATGATGCTACGAAGATGGTGAAGATGTGGATGCAGCGGCAATGGTGAAGGTAAGAATGCTGCAGGGGATGGTGAAGGTGAGCATGCTGCGGGAGATAGTGAAGATATGGATGCAACAAGGATGGTGAAGATGAGGACGCAACGGGGATGATCAAACTGAGAATTCTGTGGGGATGGTGAAGATGAGCATGATAAAGGTGATAGTGACGATGAGGATAATGCAGAGGATGGTGAAGATTAGGATGATGCGGGGTTTGTGAAAATGAGGATGCTGCGGGGATGGTGAAGATGTGAGGACGCCGTGGGGATGTTGAAGATGCGAATGCTACAGGAGATGGTGAAGATGAGGTTTCTGCGGGAATGGTGAAGATGACGATGCTGCGGGGATCGTGAAGATGAAAATGCTGTGAGGATAGTGAAGATGAGGATGTTTCAGGGAATGGCGAAGATAAGGATGCTGCGGGGAATGGTGTAGATGACGATGCTTCGGAGATGGTTAAGATGAGGATGCTGCAGATATCGTGAAGATGAGGATTTTGGGGGTGATGAAGATGAGTATGGTGTAAAGATGGTCAGGATGAGGATGCGTTTGGGATAGTGAAGATGAGGATGCTACGAAGATGGTGAATATGAGGATGCTGTGAAGATGGTGAATATGAGGATGCTGCGGGGATGGTAAAGATGAGGATGCTGCCGGGGATGGTGTAGATGAGGATGCTGTAGGGGATAGTGAAGATGAGGTTGATATGCAGATGGTGAAAATAAGGATGATGCAGGGATGGTGAAGATGAGGATGCTGCAAAGATGGTTAAGATGATGATGCTGCGTTGGATGGTGCAGATGAGGATGCTGCTAGGATGGTGAAGATAATAATGCTGTACTCACCTAGTTGTGTTTGCAGGGGTTGAGCTCTGGCTCTTTGGTCCCGCCTCTCAACTGTCAATCAACAGGTGTACAGATTCCTGAGGCTATTGGGCTCTATCATATCTACAATTGAACTGTGTATGGAGTCAGCCTACACCACACCACTGCCTAATGCATTCCATTTGTCACCACTCTGACACTAAAAAAGTTCTTTCTAATATCTTTGTGGCTCATTTGGGCACTCCTGTGTCTCCTTGTGCGTGTGCCTCTTGTGTTAAATAGCCTGGCTTTATCTACCCTATTAATTCCCTTCATGTCCCCCTAACTCTTCCTTCTTCTAGCGAACTGAGGTTTAATTCCCGTAGTCTTTCCTCGTAGCTCATACCTCTCAGCTCAGGTACTAGTCTGGTGGCAAATCTTTGATCCTTTTCCAGTTTAGTCATATCCTTGACTAGATATGGACTCCATGCTGGGGCTGCATACTCCAGGAATGGCCTGACATGTGGTATACAAAGTTCTGAATGATTCTTTACACAAGTTTCTGAATGCCGTTCGTATGTAGGCCAGCCGGGCATATGCCGCTGATGTTATCCTCTGGATATAGCTGCAAGAGACAGGTCTGGCGTGATATCAACCCCCAAGTCTTTTTCTTCTCTGACTCCTGAAGAATTTCCTCTCCCAGATGATACCTTGTATCTGGCCTCCTGCTCCCTACACCTATCTTCATTACATTACATTTGGTTGGGTTAAACTCTAACAACCATTTGTTCGACCATTCCTTCAGCTTGTCTAGGTCT
Organism: Procambarus clarkii; assembly: GCF_040958095.1. Taxonomy (NCBI): domain Eukaryota; kingdom Metazoa; phylum Arthropoda; class Malacostraca; order Decapoda; family Cambaridae; genus Procambarus; species Procambarus clarkii. Next base: position 48,502,737 of record NC_091168.1, on the reverse strand, counting down.
TCTTGAAGCCTCAAACAGTCCTCTTCTGTCTTAATCCTTCTCATAATTTTGGCATCGTCCACAAACATTGAGAGAAATGAATCTATACCCTCCGGGAGATCATTTACAAATATCAGAAACAAGATAGGACCGCGTGCAGAGCCCTGTGGACTCCACTGGTGACTTCACGCCAATCGGAGGTCTCACCCCTCACCGTAACTCTCTGCTTCCTATTGTTTAGGCACTCCTTAATCCACTGGAGCACCTTTCCAGCTACACCTGCCTGTCTCTCCAGCTTATGTACTAGCCTCTTATGGATTACTGTGTCAAAGGCTTTCCGACAATCCAAGAAAATGCAGTCCACCCAGCCCTCTCTTTCTTGCTTAATCTTTGTCACCTGGTCATAGAATTCTATTAAGCGAGTCAGGCAAGATTTACCCTCCCTGAACCCATGTTGGCGATTTGCCACGAAGTCCCTTGTCTCCAAATGTGCTACCAGTTTTTTTCTCACGATCTTCTCCATCACTTTGCATGGTATACAAGTCAAAGACACTTCCCTGTAGTTCAGTGCCTCATGCCTGTCGCCCTTTTTTGTATATTGGGACCACATTGCCGTCTTCCATATTTCTGGAAGGTCTCCTAACTCAAGTGTCCTACTATACACTATGGAGAGTGGCAAGCAAAGTGCCTCTTCACTCTCTTTCAGTACCCATGGCGAGATCACGTCTGAACCAACAGCCTTTCTAACATCCAAATCCAGCAGGTGTCTTTTGACCTCCTCTCTCGAAATTTCGAACCCTTCCAAAGCCGCCTGGTTTATTTCCCTTTCTCCTAGCACAGTGACCTCACCTTGTTCTGTTGTGAAGTCCTCCTGGAACCTCTTGTTGAGTTCTTCTCACACCTCTTTGTCATTCTCTGTATACCTGTTCTTGCCTGTTTTAAGTTTCACTACCTGTTCTTTCACTGTTGTTTTCTTTCTGATGTGACTGTGGAGTAGCTTTGATTCGGTCTTGGCTTTGTTTGCTATATCATTTTCATAACTTTTCTCTGCTTCTCTTCTCACCTGACATACTCATTCCTGGTTCTCTGGTATCTCTCTCTGCTTTCTGGTGTTTTGTTATTCCGGAAGTTCCTCCACGCCCTTTTGTTCAGTTTCTTTGTTTCCATACATGCCCTATTATACCATGGATTCTTCTTTTGCTTCTCGGATTTTTCCTTTTTGGCCGGGATGTATCTGCTTACTGCCTCCTGACACTTTTGGGTGACACAGTCCATCATATCTTGTACGACTTAGCTCTGAGGTCTGTGTTCCAAGGTATTTCCCTTAGGAAGCTTCTCATCTCCTCATAATTTCCCTTTTGGTATGCCAGCCTTTTGTTTCCTAGTTCGTTTTGGGGGATATAATTCCTAGCACTACCAGGTACTCAAAGTTCAATACACTGTGATCACTCATTTCAAAGGGTGCTTCCATCTTGACTTCCCTTATATCCCCTCATTTAGGGTAAGTATCAGATCAAGCATTGCTGGTTCATCTTCTCTCATTCTTGTTGGTTCCTTGATGTGCTGGCTTAGAAATTTTCTTGTTGCTACGTCCAGCAGCTTAGCTCTCCATGTTTCTGGTCCTCCATGTGGGTCTCTGTTCTCTCAATCTATTTTCCCATGATCGAAGTCTCCCATGATTAGTAGTCCAGATCCATTTCTGCTAGCAACATAAGCTGCTCTCCATATTATGTTAATGGTGGCCATGTTGTTTCTATCATACTCCTGTCTGGGTCTTCTGTCATTTGTTGGTGGATTATACATGACTACGACTATAATTTTTTGCCCTCCAGTTGTTATTTTACCTATTATGTAGTCACTGAAACCTTCACATCCCTGAACTACCATCTCCTCAAAGTCCCAGCCTTTTCTTACCAGCAGGGCAACACCACCACCACCTCTTCCTTCTCTCTCTTTCCACATAACATAAAAGTCCTGTGGGAACACTGCATTTGTTATGGTTTTCGTTAGCTTTGTTTCTGTGAGAGCTATTATGTCTGGTTTTTCCTCTAGTACCCATTCTCAAGTTCATTTTCTTTATTTGTAATTCTATCTATGTTAGTGTACATTGCCTTGAGGCTCACTTTCTTCTGTCCCTTCTCAAATCTCCTCCTTGGTGAGTGTTCCGCTGGTGGGGGAAGCTGTGCCATGGGTGTGAGGATTTGTGAGGTGGATACCAGGGTTGCAGAGGATACTGGGATGAGGAGTAGGGGGTCAAGTGAAAGGGGAGGGACAGGGAGGGTATGGGGTGAAAAAGAGGGAGGACAGGAAGGAAAGGGGAGGAGGGGTACTTGGCGGGAGGAGGGAAGGGGTTGAAGGGTGGGGATTGGGTGTGGGGTGAGGGAGATTTGGTTGAGTATTTGAGTGGGGGCAGGGAGGTTTTGGGGTAGGTGGGTGTTACGGACCCGAGTCCAGCGTTCGAGCACTGAGCAGTGACGACCGCGCCATCTGTGGGTCAGCTCCCGAAACCCCCTCCAAATGGACGACGCCATCTAGTGAGGACGAGATTTACCAGCCACGGGGGCTGGTTTCCCGTCTTGATCAGCTAGTAACGTAGCCGCTGCTGACCTCTGGTGAGGTGACGCTTAGACAGCAATGCCATCTATGGAGTAGATAGGTGGGCGTTTGTGTCTAAGCCTGTGAGTGAGGTGCCCTAGAGTGTAACTAGTACTGATGACGTGTCTGATTACAGAGTCGACCTGGGACTGCTGAATCGGACGGTGGGGCAGTCTACCCAAGGCAGCCTAGGTACCTCCACGTGTTTGCTGCAGAAGCTGAGTCACCCCCCGGATGAACACTGTTGTGTTATCCTGCCTGTGACGTGGCAGTTGAGGAATTGTCGTACCCGGGGCTGACTGGTGGAGAAGACTAGCCACTGGGGTGTTGTGGTGAGGAGAGTGATCTGTGAAATCACACGAGGCTCCTGCCTAGGGCTCGCAACCCTAGTATCGGTGTGGAGTGGCCTAACCAGCGGAACCAATTGGAACCTGCCAGCTACAGGCTGGATTTGTGGTTGAAGGCCTCCACGACGGTGCACCCAGTGGAACTGTGATTTGGCTGGCCTGTGGCCAGGGTAGACTCGAGAGAATCGAAGGATTCAACGTGAGGCCACAAGAAGAGGACCAGGGCTGCTCCTCTCGAGCACCTTGGAACATTCCTGCGTCTTCAGAGGAAGACCATTCTGTATATTATAGTGTTTATACCCCCCCGTGTGACTGTTTATATATTTATTTATGGTGGTGGTGTAATTATATATTTAAGTTTAGTGCCTTTGTCACCCTTCCCCTTTATTTACTTGCGTTACGGAACACACCCCTTGAAAGCCACTACTAACTTGGGGCCGGATACCCAAACTCTATTAACATCAGAGAAAGAACCCCGTTGCGACCCAGTAGGGCCGTAACATAATTGGCATCCCCAGCGGGATCCGACCCCTTGTCAAGTATGTTTGACAGGGGTGGTGAAGTGGCGCAATCCCTGTGAATAATTCCCCCTGTTTGTGATTATTAGGACGTTATACGTCCTGTGCGGTGCTGGAGTGATTCAGTGCAATATTGTAGAGTGCGGTGCTCGCTGTGATTAAGTGCAATATTGCGCAGTGCCGTGCCCGTTGTAATTACGTGCAATATTGGCAAGTGCGGTGTTAGGTGCGATAAAGTGCAATATTGACGTAGAACAGTGCTCGGTGCGTTAAGTGCTAAAGTGAAGCTGTGTGTTAAGTGCTAGTGCTCCATCTCAGTGTCAATGGCAGAAAAAGCGACCATCGACGATCTGGACGATGTTCAGGCTTTTCTGAACAGGGAGGACTGTCTTCCCAGATTAAAATATCTGGGGAAACAGGAACTAGTGTTAGTGAGTGCCTACCTGGAGATCAAGATACGTGCCAGTGATTCCCGTGTGGAGATCTTGTCCAAAGGTTCACCGGCATTTGAAGGCCGAGGAGAAACAGGAAAGTGAGGCACAAGGTACAAAAGAAAGTGAAGAAGTAACTTCCACTGAAAAGGAAGATAAAGGCAGTGACATTGACAGCGATGCAGGTGAGCTAAATATAAGTTTACTTACAGTAAAGATGCGTGCCTTGGAAATAATCGCGAGATAGAATGGAAGAAATTAGAAATGGAAAGAGAGAAACAAGATAAAGAATTAGAGATGAGGCGTTTAGAATTAGAACGAGAAAGAGAAAGAGAAGAACGAGAAAGAGAAAGAGAAGAACGAGAAAGAGAAAGAGAAGAGCGAGAAAAAGAACGAAAAGAGAAGAGAAACGAGAGAGAGACGAACGTGATAGGCAAGAACGACGAGACAGAGAGGAAAGAGAGAGACAACATGAGCTAGAAGTATTGTGATTAGGTGGTCGGAGGCAAACAACGGACACAAGTATTTTCGATCCGGTGAGGAACATCAAAATGGTCCCGAAGTTCAACGAGAAGTTTAGAAGTTCTTCGCGGCCTTCGAGAAAGTCGCAGCCTCTTTGGAGTGGCCAAAGGAGAATTGGGCCATCATGATACAGTCCGTCTTGACTGGGAAGGCCCAAATCGCCTACTCCACGTTGTCCCTTGATGACTCTGGCGATTACGACAAGGTGAAGAAGGTCGTGCTCATGGCGTACCAATTGGTACCTGAGGCGTACAGGCAAAAGTTTAGGAACCTGAAAAAGACCTCAGAGCACACGTTCACCGAATTCGCCACAATCAAGGAGCGACTTTTCCAGGAATGGTGTGCCTCTCGGAAGGTGGAGACCAAAGAAGACCTCGAGCAGCTCATACTGTTCGAGGACTTCAAAGACTGTCTGGCTGGAAACTAAAGACGTACTTAGAGGAACAGCAGGTAGAGACCTTGGGTGCGGCAGCCACCATGGCTGAGGAATACATCCTGACGCACCGGTCTTCCGCTAGGTATGTTCCTAGGAATTACCCACGCCGGTTTGACAGACCTCGTCATGACGAAGAGGAGACCCCCGTCCCACAAAGCGCTAAGAAGACGCCCCCAAGTAGCCCTCGAAGGACCAGTCCTAGCAGTCCGAAACACCGGAGTCTGAGGAGGAATATGGTGTGCTGGACTTGTGGGCAGAAAGGGCATGTACTGCTATGTGCCGAGGCAGAAGAGGTAGCGGCCCACGTAGGGAGGTGATGTTAATGAGCGGTGTAACATCACCAGCAGGAAGCCAGTCTACGACTACTCAGGAAGAACCAAGTTTGTTCGCCCCTCACACTTCAGGCGGGTATGTATCGAGTGATCATACTGGTAGGTCAGTTGTAGTGCTCAGAGATAGTGGAGCAGCCCAGTCCCTGATCGTGAGAGGCTCGTTACCGAGGGAGTGAGTGTAGATGGGAGACAAAAGGTTGTCCTGGTTGGGTTTCCTAGGACGCGATATGTCGCCCCCTTGGTGCCAATACATCTCGACTCGCCTTACTTCAGCGGCACATGTGCGTTGGCAGTAGTCGATACCCTGCCTATAGCTGGGATCGACGTGATACTAGCCAACGACTTGGTGACAGATTGGAGCAACAATCATCCCAAGGTCACGGACGAGTCAGCGGGAACAGCAAGGTCCGAGGTAACAGCAGGCGTTGGTAATATCCAGGTACAGACAGACCCGGATTTAAATATGTTTAATCCTTCCTCTCACCCACAGATCGACACCATTATAGCAGAGTCTCCTGATTCTTCTCCCGACGAGGAACATGAGGTTACGATGGCAGAAGCGACTGAGCAAGAAAAGAGGTCTCGTGTGCAAGCACCCACGGATACCAAAGAGTCTGGAGCGAAGGCGGACGAGTACTTGCGGTATGGCAAAGTACAGCGTTCATTGAACCGGCCAGCGATTCCCCAGACGTCGGAGGTATGTGAGGTATGTGTGAAGGGTCTAGTGCCCTCTTCGGTCCAAACCAGGCTAATCGATACAGCTGGCTATGGACATTACAAGCTCATGAAACTTGACCCTAAGTTAACCAAATGTTTCCTAGAGGTATTTTTTGTTCTTATGTGTGTTCTCGGTAAGGACCAGTGGACGACCCGACAGATGATGGCTCCCTTGAACATCGTGAAAAGGCCCCAAGGATTGGAGACGTGCACGGTGAGTAGTGCAGTCGAAGAAGGGACCTGGAAGTGATGGTTGATACAAGGGTACGAGATGTGATATTATGAGTGATTGTTTCCGACAGGTTGACACCCCCCGCGTGATGGCTGAGCCTGGATTCAGCGTTATGCGGAACGTTGGTCGACCTGACGGTGGCAGAGCGAATGCCATCCTCGATGTACGAGCAGCCCTGTTGGGACTAGGTGTGGGCCTAGTAGAGGAGTATGCTGTGAGTACTGATTTAACCCTCGCTGTCACTCTAAATTATCAGACCCCTGTATTCCAGGTCCCGTCTCCCTGAAGGACTACCGGACCGGTACTAGAAATGCCGTCTGTGACCAGCCATCATCGGTGCCACGACACAGGGAAGTGTCGAGTCGCCCCAGATCGTGTCTACATCAATCCTTACTCAAGAGACGTGAGATTATGCCCCTGTTTGATATCGCAGTGGAGGTGTGGACGATTACATCAGGCAGGTCATCGCCTTCCATCTTCAAGTTTCCTTCATGCCAGAGTTGCCCAGTGGTACAGTTCTGTGGACTAGACAGCCTCGCCGCTCCAGTTTACAGTGTACGTGAGTCCATTTGGAGTTGTACACACATACTAATTTGGTTTGTGTTTTTCTTTATAGAAACCCAAACCAAATTCTTTTTGGTGGGGAGGTGTTATGGACCCGAGCCCAGCGTCCTGAGCACGGAGCAGTGACGACCACGCCATCTGTGGGTCAGTTCCCGAAACTCCCTCCAAATAGATGGCGCCAGCTAGTGAGGACGAGAAATACCAGCCACAAGGGCTAGTTTCCCGTCCTAATCAGCTCATAACACAGCCGCTGCTGACCTCTGGTGAGGTGACGCTTGGACAGCAACGCCATCTATGGAGTGGATAGGTGGGCGTTTGTGTCTAAGCCTGTAAGTGAGGTGCCCTAGAGTGTCCCTCTTACTGATGACGTGTTTGATTACAGAGTCGACCTGGGACTGCTGTAATGGAAGTGGGATCAGTCTACCCAAGGCAGCTGTCTTGTCTCCAAGTATTTGCTGCAGCAGCTGTGAGTCGCCCCCCGGATGAACACTATGGTGTTGACCTGCCTGTGAAGTGGCAGTTGAGGGATTGTCATACCCGGGACTGACTGGTGGAGACGCTTAACCACTGGGGTGTTGTGGAAAGGTGAGTGACCTGTGGGATCACACGAGGCTCCTGACTAGGGCTCGCGACCCAAGTATCGATCTTGGAGTGGCCTAACCAGCGTTGCTGATTGGAACCTGCCAGCTACAGGCTGGATTTGTGGTTGAAGGCCTCCACGACAGTGCCCCCAGTGGAACTGTGATTTGGCTGGCCTGTGGCCAGGGTAGACTCAAGAGAATCAAAGGATTCATCGTAAGGCCACAAGAGGACTAAGAGCTTAGCCTTGTTGAGCACCGTGAACGTCCAGAGTCTTCAGAGGAAGACTACGTTGTATATAATAGTGTTTAACCCCCCCCCCTGTGTAACCTTTTATATATTATTTATGGTGACGGTGACAATTATATTATTAAGTTTTTGCCTTTATTTCCCCTTCCCCTTTAATTTACTTGCGTTACGGATCACATCCCTTGAAAGCCACTACTAGCTTGGGGCCGGATACCCTACCTCTAACAACATCAGAGAAAGAACCCGTTTGCGACCCGAGAGGGCCGTAACACCAGAGAACCAGGAACAAGTATGTTAGTGTGAGAAGAGCAGCTGAGAAAAGGTATGAAAATGATATAGCTAATAAAGCCAAGACCGAACCAAAGCTACTACACAGTCACATCAGGAGGAAGACAACAGTGAAGGAACA
>NC_091168.1:48467327-48487327 GCF_040958095.1 Procambarus clarkii | reverse complement strand
ACTCTATTCATCAACTTTTTCTTACATGTTTTCTGTGTTCACCGTATGTTCACTGTGTTCATTCCCCTACTTAACCTCAATTTTTTTTATGTTCTTTGTTTCTTTAAACCAATTTGTTTCTTCCATTCACTAACTATTTCTTTGTCAAATAATATTATACGGCAATACAGTCCCCTCAACAATTTTAGTCACTCAGTTTTTATTTACAAAACTGTGTCAAAGTAATTCTCGTCATCGTCAGCTTAATAGTTCTACCAACCCATTCTTAAACAAATCTACACTTTATTCAGTTCCAAATTTACAAATACAAACCTTTTCTTGTAACTTCTTAACTAAAAATCTTTCGCCAATCAACTAAAACATAGTCACTTTCCTCATTTCTCAACTAAACTTATTATCCAATCAACCAAAAATAGTCAAAGGAATCTTTCCAACCCTGTTCATAACTAAACTTATTCCCTAGTCATCAGAAAAATATCCATGTTCTTCATGTTTCATTGTCATTTCATAACTAAAATTATCCATCAATCAACAGAAAAAGTCATATTCATCATCATTGTTCCTAACTAAAATTATGTTTTGGCAAGTAAGAAAAATAACCAAAGATATCTTTCATCGCTGTTCTTAACGGACATTATACTTTGGGGAGCACAAAATAGTCTCCCTCATCATGTTTGTCTTTTCCTTAACTACAAGTATTCATCAGTCAAATAAAAATAGCTACTTCATCATGTTTCCCTGTCATTTCTTAACTGAAATGTCACTTCTCTCATCTGAAATAGACATGTATAACATCTTTCCATCACTGTTCTTAACTAAAGTAGCCTTTCACTTTGCTAAAATAGTCATATTCATCATTGTTCCTAACTAAATTATATGTCGTTAAGTAAGAAATATAGTCAAAGACACTCTTCGAGACATCAAGGACTTACTCAAAGACATCAAAGTTACTCTTGTTCTCAGAAGTCATTCTCAAAGTCATCACCGATTTTCTCAGAGTCACCAAAGTTATTCTCTGAGTTAACAAAATACTACTCATGTTCTCAGAAGTCATTCTCAAAGTCCTCACTGATTTTCTCAGAGACAGCAAAGTTATTCTCGGAGTCACCTTCGTTCTTCAGAGAAACTTTCCAAAACATCTTTGTTCATCAAAGTTATTCTCGGAGTCATCAAAGGTATTCTCTAACTCACTTTTGGTCATTAAAGTTAATTTCTATGTTATAAAAGTTTGTCTCAGAGACATCTAAGTTCATCTTAGAGTCATCAAATGTAATCTCTAACTCACTTTTGTTCATCAAAGTTGATCTCAGAGTTAACAAAGGTAATCTCTAACTCACTCTCGTTCATCAAAGTTGTTTCAAAGACATCGAAGTTAATCTCAGAGTTATCCAAAGATATTCTCATGTCCACAAAGTTATTCCAAGAGACGTCAAAGTCAATCTCAGACATCTTCGTTCATAAAAGATTCTCAGAGACAACTAAAGTTATTCTCTAAGAGCTATCAAAAGTTATTCTCAGTCAAGATATGTTATTCTCTAAGTAACCTTCCGTTCACCAAAGACATTCTCTAAGCTCTCAAAGTTATTCTCTAAGACAACAAAGTCATTCTCAGTCATCAAAAGTTATTCTCAGACTCACCTTCGTTATTCAAAGAAGCCTTCCGAGACATCCTCGTTCAACAAAACTAACCTCAGAGCCATCAAAAAGTTAAATACAGTCATCAAAGTTATTCTCTAAGTAACTTTTCGTTCATCAGAGAAGCTTTCTAAGACATCTTTGTTCATCAAAGTTGATCTCTAAGACATCAATGTTGTTCTCTAAGATATCAATGTTGTTCTCTAAATCATAAAAGTTAATATCTAAGACATCAATGTTGTTCTCTAAATCATAAAAGTTAATCTCTAAGGCACCTTCGTCTACTACAGAAACTTTCCAATCCATCTTCGTTGATCAAAGTTATTCTCAGAATATCAAAGAGATCTCTAATTCACTTTCGTTCACCAAAAGTTGTTCTCTAAGACACATTCGTTCATCAAAGAAACTCTCCGTCCATCATGTTATTCTTCAGTCATCTTCAGTCATAAAATTTCTCTCCAAAATGTAACTAGTTCAGCTTTTCATACCAAACCCGCGCTTCTGTTAAATATATTTTCTTAGTCACTTTACCCTAAAACTGTTCTCAGAACTACACTGTCCAAATCCTACGTAACCTATCCTCTCCACCCAATGTTACTTAGTTAGCGCAACGTTCCTAAACCTGACTTTACCTATCCTAACTTAACTTACCTTACCTTTACCTATCGTACCTAACTTAACCTGCATAACATAACTTTACCTATCCTAACAGGACTTACCTTACATTACTTATCTTACTTAACTTAACCTACACAACCTAACTTACATAACTTATCTTACATATCCTAAAGTAACCTAACTTGCTTTACCTAACTTAATCTACATTCCCAAACTGCTGTATCCTAACTTATCTAGTCCAAACCAGCCATGATCTAACTTACATAATTATTCCTGCTTGTCTTTGTGTTTCGTCAATCATTGTCTCATTCATTTACTCATTTCAAGGGTTAATTTCTCAAATGAGATTTTTGCATTTCAAGTGTTATTTGTTCAAGATTGTGTGTTTAACCATTTCAAAGGATTTTTGGTATATATGGGAATTTACTCGTTTCAAGGGCAAATTTCTCAGGGCAAATTTCTCAAATGGTCATTTTTGCAGATCAAGGGTTATTTGTTAAAGTTCATCAAGTTGCTCATAAGTTGTATTTATTATGTTTGTTATTATTTATTTATTCGTATTCCCCAACCTTTTAACCTAACCTTTCAGATGTAGTTTATGGTGTTTTTGACAGATTTGTTGAATATATTATCCTTTTCCTAACCTTTCAGATGTAGTTTTGTTTCTCCTTTGTATATTTTTACCCAAACCCACCATCCCACTTAACCTTCTTTCCTTCTTTTACTTTGTTTTCACATATAAGTTCATTCTTTATCTTAGTAATAATAAAAATTACAATAGTAAAGAATCAGATCTACTAAGAAAAACAAGAGAGCAAGTGAGTGAGAGCATGAAACGAGGAGAAAAGAGTAAGAGAGAGGGGGAGGAAGAGCATGGGAGCACTAGACTTGAATTTGAGAAAGAAGGTTAAGTGGGATGGTGGGTTTGGGTAAAAATATACAAAGGAGAAACAAAACTACATCTGAAAGGTTAGGAAAAGGATAATATATTCAACAAATCTGTCAAAAACACCATAAACTACATCTGAAAGGTTAGGTTAAAAGGTTGGGGAATACGAATAAATAAATAATAACAAACATAATAAATACAACTTATGAGCAACTTGATGAACTTTAACAAATAACCCTTGATCTGCAAAAATGACCATTTGAGAAATTTGCCCTGAGAAATTTGCCCTTGAAACGAGTAAATTCCCATATATACCAAAAATCCTTTGAAATGGTTAAACATACAATCTTGAACAAATAACACTTGAAATGCAAAAATGGCCATTTGAGAAATTAACCCTTGAAATGAGTAAATGAATGAGACAATGATTGACGAAACACAAAGACAAGCAGGAATAATTATGTAAGTTAGATCATGGCTGGTTTGGACTAGATAAGTTAGGATACAGCAGTTTGGGAATGTAGATTAAGTTAGGTAAAGCAAGTTAGGTTACTTTAGGATATGTAAGATAAGTTATGTAAGTTAGGTTGTGTAGGTTAAGTTAAGTAAGATAAGTAATGTAAGGTAAGTCCTGTTAGGATAGGTAAAGTTATGTTATGCAGGTTAAGTTAGGTACGATAGGTAAAGGTAAGGTGAGTTAAGTTAGGATAGGTAAAGTCAGGTTTAGGAACGTTGCGCTAACTAAGTAACATTGGGTGGAGAGGATAGGTTACGTAGGATTTGGACAGTGTAGTTCTGAGAACAGTTTTAGGGTAAAGTGACTAAGAAAATATATTTAACAGAAGCGCGGGTTTGGTATGAAAAGCTGAACTAGTTACATTTGGAGAGAAATTTTATGACTGAAGATGACTTGAAGAATAACATGATGGACGGAGAGTTTCTTTGATGAACGAATGTGTCTTAGAGAACAACTTTTGGTGAACGAAAGTGAATTAGAGATCTCTTTGATGATTCTGAGAATAACTTTGATCAACGAAGATGGATTGGAAAGTTTCTCTAGTAGACGAAGGTGCCTTAGAGATTAACTTTTATGATTTAGAGAACAACATTGATGTCTTAGAGATTAACTTTATGATTTAGAGAACAACATTGATGTCTTAGAGAACAACATTGATGTCTTAGAGATTAACTTTGATGAACAAAGATGTCTTAGAAAGCTTCTCTGATGAACGAAAAGTTACTTAGAGAATAACTTTGATGACTGTATTTAACTTTTTGATGGCTCTGAGGTTGGTTTTGTTGAACGAGGATGTCTCGGAAGGCTTCTTTGAATAACGAAGGTGAGTCTGAGAATAACTTTTGATGACTGAGAATGACTTTGTTGTCTTAGAGAATAACTTTGAGAGCTTAGAGAATGTCTTTGATGAACGGAAGGGTACTTAGAGAATAACATATCTTGACTGAGAATAACTTTTGATAGCTCTTAGAGAATAACTTTAGTTGTCTCTGAGAATAACTTTTATGAACGAAGATGTCTGAGATTGACTTTGACGTCTCTTGGAATACTTTGTGGACATGAGAATATCTTTGGATAACTCTGAGATTAACTTCGATGTCTTTGAAACAACTTTGATGAACGAGAGTGAGTTAGAGATTACCTTTGTTAACTCTGAGATCAACTTTGATGAACAAAAGTGAGTTAGAGATTACATTTGATGACTCTAAGATGAACTTAGATGTCTCTGAGACAAACTTTTATAACATAGAAATTAACTTTAATGACCAAAAGTGAGTTAGAGAATACCTTTGATGACTCCGAGAATAACTTTGATGAACAAAGATGTTTTGGAAAGTTTCTCTGAAGAACGAAGGTGACTCCGAGCATAACTTTGCTGTCTCTGAGAAAATCAGTGAGGACTTTGAGAATGACTTCTGAGAACATGAGTAGTATTTTGTTAACTCAGAGAATAACTTTGGTGACTCTGAGAAAATCGGTGATGACTTTGAGAATGACTTCTGAGAACAAGAGTAACTTTGATGTCTTTGAGTAAGTCCTTGATGTCTCGAAGAGTGTCTTTGACTATATTTCTTACTTAACGACATATAATTTAGTTAGGAACAATGATGAATATGACTATTTTAGCAAAGTGAAAGGCTACTTTAGTTAAGAACAGTGATGGAAAGAGGTTATACATGTCTATTTCAGATGAGAGAAGTGACATTTCAGTTAAGAAATGACAGGGAAACATGATGAAGTAGCTATTTTATTTGACTGATGAATACTTGTAGTTAAGGAAAAGACAAACATGATGAGGGAGACTATTTTGTGCTCCCCAAAGTATAATGTCCGTTAAGAACAGCGATGAAAGATATCTTTGGTTATTTTTCTTACTTGCCAAAACATAATTTTAGTTAGGAACAATGATGATGAATATGACTTTTTCTGTTGATTGATGGATAATTTTAGTTATGAAATGACAATGAAACATGAAGAACATGGATATTTTTCTGATGACTAGGGAATAAGTTTAGTTATGAACAGGGTTGGAAAGATTCCTTTGACTATTTTTGGTTGATTGGATAATAAGTTTAGTTGAGAAATGAGGAAAGTGACTATGTTTTAGTTGATTGGCGAAAGATTTTTAGTTAAGAAGTTACAAGAAAAGGTTTGTCTTTGTAAATTTGGAACTGAATAAAGTGTAGATTTGTTTAAGAACAGGGTTGGTAGAACTATTAAGCTGACGATGACGAGAATTACTTTGACACAGTTTTGTAAATAAAAACTGAGTGACTAAAATTGTTGAGGGGACTGTATTGCCGTATAATATTATTTGACAAAGAACTAGTTAGTGAATGGAAGAAACAAATTGGTTTAAAGAAGCAAAGAACATAACAAAAATTGAGGTTAAGTAGGGGAATGAACACAGTGAACATACAGTGAACACAGAAAACATGTAAGAAAAAGTTGATGAATAGAGTGAGCATGCAGGGAGTATGAACTTATAGAGAATATGAAAACATGATAAGGAGCATAGGGAATACAAGAATGAACACTGAACATGTGAAGAACAAGCTAAGAACATTGAGAACATGAATAATGAGTATAAAAGTTATACAGAGAACATATGATGTACATGAAAACCTGACAAAGAACATAGTGAACATACGGGGAAAATGGTAGAAAACAGAAAAAAATGAGAAAAACAGGTGAAAAGAATTGAACTGAGCATGCTGTGAACATTTGTAGAACATGGAATGAACACAGTGAACATACGGTGAACGCAGAAAACATGTAAGAAAAAGTTGATGAATAGAGTGAGCATGCGGGGAATATGAACTTATAGAGAATATGGAAACATGATAAGGAACATAGGGAATACAAGAATGAACACTGAACATGTGAAGAACAAGCTAAGAATTGAAATCAACTATTTTTTTCACATTATGCTAACACCATATGTCTATATGGTGAGAGATCTAACGAAGATGGACTAAGTCATACTTTTATTTAAAAATGTCATTTTGGGCTGCAAAAGTTGATTGCGTTACATTACGTTACGTTACATTGTGTTACAGAGGGCTAAAAGGGGTAGACGCCAATATTTTATATGGTGAGAGATGTAATGAAGATGGACTAAGTCATACTTTCATTTAAAAACGATATTTGGTCTGTAGAAAGTTGATTTGCGTTACGTTACGTTACGTTACGTTACATTGTGTTATAGAGGGTTAAAACTGGTATACCGTAATATTCATATGCTATGAGATGTAATGGAGATATTGTGTTTGGCTAAATGAGTTCACATTTCAATAATGATATTCGGACAACAGCCAGAAAGTTGATCTCTACGTTACTTAATGATGATATAATGCGATGCAATCGTGTGCTAATATTTTATTTGTGTTAGAATGTAAGGGCTATAGGAGTTTGTCTAGACTTGGTTACATTTTCAAACGCTATTTATGTAGGCAGTAGAAAGACTGGTTTCCCATTACGCTACATTGACTGTGATACAAGAACTGAAAAAACAGACTTAACCCACACCTATTTCACTATTGACTCACCGGTCTTATTCTCATCGATTGGTGTTTACATTGGATGACGAAGGTCTTAAGAGAGACAGCCTTGATGGAGAAAGATACGCGAACAGCGGCATCCGGAGAAAGGAAATGATGTTACTTTCCCCAACTACTAAATGATCTGGAGAGAGAGAGAGAGAGAGAGAGAGAGAGAGAGAGAGAGAGAGAGAGAGAGAGAGAGAGAGAGAGAGAGAGAGAGAGAGAGAGAGAGAGAGAGAGACTGAGAGACAGAGAGACGGAGAGAGAGAACAGCAAATTATGATTTGTTATAATAATAAGACTGAAGACCAGCTTATGACTGGATAATCTTTAAAAAAATGCTATATTAGCAAAGAATGGTGATACTAAAGCTTAGTTGAACATCCGGTCTGGGAAAGGGGCAGTGATGGTTCGGCCATGGAGGGGGTGGTATGGGGTAAGGGTAAGTGGGGGTGGACGGGAGGAGGGTAAGGGTCATCCCTTTACATTGACTATCTCAGTACGCCTCAATCCGCCGCGAAGGTGAGACCTTGAAAAGATAGCCCCGCACAGCTGTAATGGATGGATGTAGGACGGAGAGGTGATGGAGATTGAGTAAACATGCATACATTTCATTGATCACAGTTAACAAGAACAATTTGTAGGTAGAGATCGCGTCTCCGTGACGATGTGAAATGTTTCTCTCTTTTAGTAAACGCTAGCCTACTGACTTTGACTGAGTTTACTAAGTGAAGTGTCGTGTGGTGGACTTTAGAGAGGGAGAGAGACAGAGACAGAGACAGAGACAGAGTGTGAGATAGAGAGAGAGAGAGAGACAGGGAGAGAGAGAGAGACAGAGACAGAGAGAGGCACAGAGACAGAGAGACATAGAGAGAGAGACAGAGAGAGACAGCGAGAGACAGAGAGAGACAGAGACAGAGACAGACAGAGAGAGTGAGAAAGAGAGAGAGAGAGAGAGAGAGAGAGAGAGAGAGAGAGAGAGAGAGAGAGAGAGAGAGAGAGAGAGAGAGAGAGAAGGAGAGAGAGAGAGAGAGAGAGAGAGAGAGAGAGAGAGAGAGAGAGAGAGAGAGAGAGAGAGAGAGAGAGAGAGAGAGAGAGACAGAGACAGAGTGAGAGATAAGGAGAGAGAGAGAGAGAGAGACAGAGAGAGAGAGAGATAGAGAGAGAGACAGAGACAGAGACAGAGACAGAGACAGGGACAGAGACAGAGACAGAGACAGAGAGAGATAGAGAGAGAGATAGAGAGAGAGACAGAGACAGAGAGATAGAGAGTCGCGAACCGTAGCGAAACGCACTGGTAATGGTTGCCCGGTATGGGAGCGGGTGGGGATGAGGGGTGGGAGTGATTGATTGATGGCTGACAGGTGTGTCTGTCGGCAGGAGTAAGTACCTCGCGCCTCCTTACCGGAATCCACAGTGTATGGGGAGTCGTCGTGGGACGAACATCAACACTCTGAAGACAAAGAAAACCTTTTAGACAAAATGGCCTCCACTTCCGCAGGAGAGTGCCCTCTCGCTCTCTCACCCCTCAACACGTGCGACTTCCTGTAGGGGGGAAGCTAATGGACCTCCCCGGCCTTCCTCTCAGGTATGTGGGTTCTCCTCTCCCTCACCCCCTCACCCCTCCCCAAACAACATATCCAATATGCTGGTTCCCCTCTCATCCTCTAATCACGATCATCAAACTAATATTAACATCACTCAGGATTAAGTCTATGACAAACACACATACATATTCATTTACTCCTTCCTCATATTCCACTCTTATCCTTGTATTTTTCCTACTCTACCACATAGCACACATACTCTCCTACAACATGAACTCCCATCTTTCCTGACCACTTGCCTTAACCCCCGAGGACTAGACCCGCGCGCGCGCGGGGTGGGGGGCCGCACCTGCTCACCCGCCACTCAAGACCGACACGCGCCAAACTTCCGGGAAATTCCCCAAAAAAAACTTGAGGACGGGAGCGACGCGCACCACCTGGCACTCATCAACATGACCTCCCCTCTTTCATGACCACATACCCAAACACAACACGCTCACACGCGTCCGAAACACGCCAAAACTTCCGGGAAATTCCCCCAAAACCCCATGTGACGACGACGCGCGGCACCTGTCGGGTGGCACTCAAGAGTGCCACCTGGGGCAGCTGGTGCGCGCGGTCGTAGTCACATATTTCACTACTCACAGCCGCCACCACCCACCACCCGCCGCCACCACCCACCACCACCAGCCGCCGCCGCCACCCACCACCCGCCACCACCGCCGCCACCACCACCCACCACCACCGCCGCCACCACCCACCACCGCCAGCCGCCACTACTCATCACAGACGCCGCCACCCGCCACCGCCCGCCACCACCGCCAGACACAGCCGCCAGTGTCCGCCACCGCCACCACTGTACGCCACCGCCGCCACTGTCCGCCACCGCCGTCACTGTCCGCCACCGCCGCCACTGTCCGCCACTGTCCGCCACCGCCACCACTGTCTGCCACCGCCACCACTGTCCGCCCGCCGCCACCACTGTCCGCCCGCCGCCACCACTGTCCGCCCGCCACCACCACTGTCCGCCCGCCGCCACCACTGTCCGCCCGCCGCCATCACTGTCCGCCCGCCGCCTCCACTGTCCGTGTCCGCCCGCCGCCTCCACTGTCCGCCCGCTGCCACCACTGTCCGCCCGCCGCCGCCACTGTCCGCCCGCCGCCGCCACTGTCCGCCCGCCGCCGCCACTGTCCGCCCGCCGCCACTGTCCACCACCGCCGCCAAAGCCGCCACGGTCCGCCCGCCGCCACTATCCGCCACAGCCGCCACTGTCAGCCCGCCGCCACTGTCCTCCCCGCCGCCACTGTCCGCCCGCCGCCACTGTCCGCCCGCCGCCGCCCTGTCCGCCCGCCGCCACTGTCCGCCCGCCGCCACTGTCCGCCCGCCGCCACTATCCGCCACCGCCGCCACTGTCCGCCCGACGCCACTGTCCGCCACCGCCGCCACTTTCCGCCCGCTGCCACTATCCGCCACCGCCACCACTGTCTGCCACCACCACCACTGTCTGCCACCGCCACCACTGTCTGCCACCGC
The DNA here is from genome assembly GCF_040958095.1 of Procambarus clarkii. NCBI lineage: Eukaryota > Metazoa > Arthropoda > Malacostraca > Decapoda > Cambaridae > Procambarus > Procambarus clarkii. The sequence continues at coordinate 48,477,046 of NC_091168.1, read as the reverse complement.
CACCACTGTCCGCCCGCCGCCACCACTGTCCGCCCGCCGCCACCACTGTCCGCCCGCCGCCACCACTGTCCGCCCGCCGCCACCACTGTCCGCCCGCCGCCTCCACTGTCCGCCCGCCGCCACCACTGTCCGCCCGCCGCCACCACTGTCCGCCCGCCGCCGCCACTGTCCGCCCGCCGCCGCCACTGTCCGCCCGCCGCCGTCACTGTCCGCCCGCCGCCGCCACTGTCCGCCCTCCGCCACTGTCCACCACCGCCGCCGCCACTGTCCACCACCGCCGCCGCCACTGTCCACCACCGCCGCCAAAGCCTCCACGGTCCGCCCGCCGCCACTATCCGCCACAGCCGCCACTATCCGCCACCGCCGCCACTGTCCGCCCGCCGCCACTGTCCGCCCGCCGCCACTATCCGCCACCGCCGCCACTGTCCGCCCGCCGCCACTATCCGCCACCGCCGCCACTGTCCGCCACAGCCGCCTCTCTCCGCCGTACAGCCTCCCCTCTCTCCGTTAGTAAATAATTTTAATTGTTAGTAAATAATAAAAGAAATATAAATTATTAGATTTTTTTTACCCTTCAATTGGTTTTAATATTAAAATTGAAAATAATAATATAATATAAAATATAATAAAAATAATATAATATAAAATATAATTTAATTTCAAGAAATTTAACTTTACACACAAAGATGTGAAAAGGGTTCAGATTATTGGCTCAAACCTTTCATAAGAGATTCATATTGGTATATGAATGGATTATGAATGACTCATGTTAGGAGTGTAAAGTTGCCACAACATCTCAAATTAGTGTTAGATACATATGTCTTGGTTATAAGTTTTGGAAACCTATTTAAGTCCACACACAATATCGTATCTGATACGATAAAACAAACGTTTCCAATACTTTCAAATACTTTCCAGATATGTTGTGGCAACCTAAAATTGTTTGCTGGGTTGTCACTGTGGTGAGCCCGCGGGTGTGGAGTGAGGTGTCGGCTTAGAAGCGTGTCGGTCACCTCCCAGGATACCTCGCACGTTGGGCATGAGAGCCGTGGTCCATCATCACAGGTTTTCCTCGCCCTCGGTCTATTGTGGATCTGGAAGTATTAAAGCAGTAAGGGTGGGCAGGAGCTGGTGTGAAGAGGTAACGTGAAAGCAAAGGCACGGGTGCGTGGGACCCGCATCAAAGCGTACTGCTGGCAACTTAGGCTGTGAGAGTGGTGATAACTGGATGCGACACCTGTTGCGTAAGGCAGGAATGAGTAGAATTGAAAGAAGCCCAGCATAACTGAGTGGGGAACTGCGGGACCACTTACGCTCATCAAGACGAATTAGACTGTAACAAAAGTATTATTAAGAATGGAGAGAAAATGCGGTCTTCCCTTCTACATCTCGTGAAAATCCTCGGCTGGGACACGCCATCTGTAGCCTTGGCAGCTGGACCATTGCAGCTGCGGCATCTTCGGATGGACGCCGCTAGATGTCAACTTTAGCAGCTGGGACATCGTCGGCTGGATACCTCCTTCCGGAGCCTCAGCTGCTGGGTCATCGGCTGAAAACTCGTCAGCCGGGACATCCGGAGCTAGGCTAGGCCCCCCGGTGTCATGCACATCTGGCACACCACCAGCTGGCCCAACAGCTGGGCCTCGCCCAGTGGCCGTAACACTACCAGCTGGGCCCTCAGCTGCTGGATCATCGGCATGTACTACGTTAGCCACCTCCTCAGCAGCTGGGTCTGGCCAAGGCATGCTCAACTGTAAGACCGTCAGCTGAGCCCGCAGCTGCTGGCTCATCGGCTGGGACCACAACAGTTGGCACGTCAGCTGCTGTGCTTGGCCCCCAGGGGCGTGCTCAGCTTGGAACACCACCAGCTGGGCCATCAGCTGCTGGATCATCGGCCGGGACCACATCGGCTGGAACGTCAGCAACTGTGCTTGGTCCCCAGGGGCATGCTCAGCTGGAACACCGCCAGCTGTGCCATCAGCTGCTGGATCATCGGCTGGGACCACAACAGCCGGAACATCAGCAGCTGCCCTAGGGGGGGGGAGGCTGGGCTTGGCCCCAGGGGGCACGCTCAACTGGCCCATCAGCTGCATGGGTCATCGGCAGCGTATCCACGTCGGCCGGTACATCAGCAGCTGTGCCCGGCCCGAAGGCAACTGAGCCAATAGCTGCTGGATCATCCGCAGGAATCACATCAGCGGCAAAACAAATGAGTAGCAAAATTATAATAACCAGTATGGATAATTGAATATGAGGATAATAATAAATAGGGAAAGTGAATAGACATAACCAGAAATAATGACTGAATAATAATTGAGACCTCGTTTGTGTGCTCAGTTAGTGTATACGGCATCGAGTAATGTGGTACATTCATTGTTCCTTATCCCCAAGTAATAAGCACCGGGAGGGGGGGGGGGGGACGAATATAATAAAGAATAATAATAAAGAATAATAACACTAGAGAATAGTAACACTAAAGGATAACAATACTAAGGAATAATTGACAGGATTCGGCTGAATCGATTCTTCGGGCCTGAAGTAATTCTTGACTTACTAAAGATAATATAAGCATAAAGAAAGCTGATCTTTCTTAAGTAAAGACTCTTAATAACTGGAGCGCCAGCTGCTGGATCTTCGGCTGGGACCTCGCCAGCCGGAACTTCAACAGCTGGGTTAATAATAATTATAATAAAGATGAAAACGAATCGAGTCTTCGGGACCAAAGGAATTCTTGATCTTAATAAAGATAATATAAGCATAAAGAAAACTTAACCTTTTCTTAAAGTAAAGATTTGTAGTAACTGAAGCCTCAGCTGCTGGATCATCGGCTGGGCCGCGCCAGCCAGAACCTCAGCACCTGGGTGAAAAATAATTATAAAAAATAAATAATAAAGAATAATAACAATGAAGAATGACAAAAGTAAGGGCAACGAACCAGCCAGAGATTAACAATCGCTTGGGCACTTCTCAGTTAATGACATCGAGTAATGGGATACAGCAATTGTTCTCTATCCAATAATAAGAATAAATAAATAATAAATAAATAAATAAATGTTTATTTAGGTAAGGTAAATACATACAAGAGATTTTACAAAGTTTGTTGGATTAATAGATAGAGCTAGTACATACAATGCCTAAAGCCACTATTACGCAAAGCGTTTCGGGCAGGAAAAACATTAATGACTAAAGCTTAATACTAATGGGTAAAAAGAATAAAATGTGTTGAGAACAAATAAAAATAGAGGTAAAAGAGGGGGAACATGGCTCCAAAAGCAGCACAAATACAATTACAAATTATTACAGACAATTACATTCAAACAGCGTTGTTTTGAAAAAAAAAAAAAAAAAAAATACATGGGTTGACAACAGAGGGGTAAGGTAGGTTACAGGGAATTTATTAGGTAGTGCTTCGTTTTATCTTAAACTGGTTGAGAGAGGTACTGTCTTTAACATGGTTGGGAAGGTCATTCCACATTCTGGGTCCCTTGATTTGAAGAGCATTTCTAGTTTGATTAAGTCGTACTCTAGCAATATCAAAACTGTATTTATTTCTGGTGTGGTGCTCATGGGTTCTGTTACAACCTTCAATGAAGCTTTTGAGGTCAGGATTGGCATTACAGTTCAGTGTTTTATATATGTAGGGCAGGGTAGCATACTTGGCCCTCTCCTCTTTCTCATCTACATTAATGACCTTCCAAATGCCTCCCAACACCTCAAACCAATTCTATTTGCTGACGACACAACCTTCATTTAATCCAGTCCTGACCCCCTTGCTCTAAATGCCACAGTAAATACTGAGCTAGAGAAAGTCCATCTTTGGCTAACTGCCAACAAACTCACCCTTAACATTGAGAAAACGTTTTATATTCTGTTTGGCAATAAATCCTCTAATCAGATAAATCTCAAAATAAACAATACCCAAATTTGTAACAAATTAGATGGCAAATTCCTTGGCTTTCTCATCGACCACGAGCTGAATTTCCAGGGACACATTCTAAATATATCAAAAAAAGTTTCAAAAACTGTTGGCATTCTTTCTAAGATCAGATATTATGTACCCCGCCCTGCCCTGGTTACTCTCTATTACTCCCTCATCTATCCATACCTCAACTATGGTATTTGTCCTTTGGGGCTCTACTACCCAAAGTCATTTATGTCTTCTAATTACTCAACACAAAGCTGCTATTAGGACAATATCCAACTCTGGCCCCAGACATCACTCGGTACCCTTACTCAAATCTCTGAATATGTTAGATATTAAGTCACTGCACATTCTCTCTTGTGTATTATACATATATAAAACGCTGAACTGTAATGCCAATCCTGACCTCAAAAGCATCATTGAAGGTTGTAACAGAACCCATGAGCACCACACCAGAAATAAATACAGTTTTGATATTCCTAGAATACGACTTAATCAAACTAGAAATGCTCTACAAATCAAGGGACCCAGAATGTGGAATGACCTTCCCAACCATGTTAAAGACTGTACCTCTCTCAACCAGTTTAAGATAAAAACTAAAACACTACCTAATAAATTCCCTGTAACCTACCTCACTCCTCTATTGTCATCCCATGTCTGTTATTTTTTTTAAATCAACACTGTTTGTCAACCTATTGTATTTGTGCTGCTTTTTCAGTCATGTTCCCCCTTTTTTTTTATCTTTTTTTTTATCTTTATTTGTATTTGTTCTCAACACTTTTTATTCTTTATGCTCAATTAGTATTAAGTTCTAGATATTAATGTTTTTCTTGCCCGAAAACGCATTGCGTAATAGTGGCTTTAGGCATTGTATGTACTAGCTCTATCTATATATCAATCCATTAATGTAACATCACTTGTATGTATGCACCTTACCTTACCTGAAATGTATAATACAAATGAGAGAATGTGCAGTAACTTAATATCTAACATATTCAGAGATTTGAGTAAGGGTACCGAGTGATGTCTGGGGCTAGAGTTGGATATTGTCCTAATAGCAGCTTTGTGTTGAGTAATTAGAGGACGTAAATGATTTTGGGTAGCAGAACCCCAAGCACAAATACCATAGTTGAGATATGGATAGATGAGGGAGTAATAGAGAGTCACCAGGGCAGGGCGGGGTACATAATATCTGATCTTAGAAAGAATGCCAACAGTTTTTGAAATTTTTTTTGATATATTTAGAATGTGTCTTTGGAAATTAAGCTTGTGGTCGATGAGAACGCCAAGGAATTTGCCATCTAATTTGTTACAAATTTGGGTATTGTTTATTTTGAGATTTATTTGATTGGAAGATTTATTGCCAAACAGAATATAGAACGTTTTGTCAATGTTAAGGGTAAGTTTGTTGGCAGTTAGCCAAAGATGGACTTTCTCTAGCTCAGTATTTACTGTGGTATTTAGAGCAAGGGGGTCAGGACTGGAGTAAATGAAGGTTGTGTCGTCAGCAAATAGAATTGGTTTGAGGTGTTGGGAGGCATTTGGAAGGTCATTAATGTAGATGAGAAAGAGGAATGGGCCAAGTATGCTGCCCTGAGGAACACCTATGTTGATGGGTAGGGTGGGAGAAATTGTATTATTCACAGAAACATACTGGAGCCTGTAAGTAAGATAAGATTTGAGGTATTGCAGGGAGTGTCCTCTGACTCCATAATGATGTAATTTAAGAAGAAGGTTTTGGTGGTTGACAGTGTCAAAAGCCTTACGCAGGTCCACAAATAACCCAACAGGGAACTCCTTTTTATCAAGAGCTGCGTGAATCAAGTTAGTCATACTAATAAGTGCATCGTTAGTGCTTTTTTTGGGTCTGAAGCCATATTGACAAGAGCTAAGTATATTGTGTTTGGCTAGAAAAGAGTAAAGCTGCTTGTAGATTAGTTTTTCGAATATTTTTGACAAGTTAGGCAGGATTGATATAGGTCTGTAGTTGTTAACATCTGTGAGATCACCACATTTGTGGACAGGGGTTACTCTTGCTTTTTTTAGAATGTCTGGAAAGGTTTGGAGTTCAAGTGACTTGTTGAAGAGCAATGCAATAGCAGGGGCTAAAGATCTGGAGGCTTTTTTGTAAATTAAAGTTGGTATCTCCTCGAGGGCACTAGACTTGGTTTTAAGGGAAAGGATTATCTCATTGACATCAGTGGAATTAATAGGCTTTACGTACAGAGACTGTGGATAGTTACCTGTAAGATAGTCCTTAACATCAGTACTGGAAGATGGAATATCATTTGCAAGGGATGACCCAATGGAAGAGAAGAACCTATTGAACTCAATAGCAGAATCAGAGGCTGAAAGCTGACCAACGTTATTGGACAGGAGTGTTGGTTTGTTATTTAAAATCTTCTTTGATCCAAATATATGTGAAATTGTGCTCCAAGTTATTTTAATGTTGCTCTTTATTTGGGTAAATTTATCTTCATAGTATTTAGTTTTGGCTCGTCTAATTATTTTAGAAAGCAATAACGAGTAATTCTTTGAGAATTCTTTGGAGACGGTTCCTAACCTATACTTCTTCTCAAGGTCGTGTTTTTTGTTATTGGATTTAAGTATTCCCTTTGTAAGCCAAGGATTATTAAGCCGTTTGCTTGTGACTTGTTTTGTAAGCATAGGACAGTGGGTGTTATAAAGGCTAAGAGTTGTTTGTAGAAAAGATTGCACTGCTAGGTTGATGTCCCCTATGTTACCTAACTCGGACTCGCAGTTGACATTATCAGCAGCAGTTATAAAATTGTTTATAACAGTTTCATTGTGCAGCCTAAAGCTTAACTCCCTTGACTCAAGAGGTGGTTTGATAATGTTAGTTAAGAGAAATGTGGGGTAATGGTCTGTAGTGCTATCGGTGATTATACCTGAAGTAAGTGGAGAGGTTATGTTGGTCCAGATGTGATCTAGAGTCGTAGCAGTACTATCAGTGATTCTAGTTGGTCTAGTGATTAAGGGTATGAGGAAGCAGGAATTCATACAGTTGAGGAAGCTAACAGCATTAGAGTGTTCAGGCTCGCAGAGGTCAATATTAAAGTCCCCTGCGATAATTAGATGGTTTTTGTTCAGACTGTTATCTAGTATTAGATTTCTAAGGTTTGAATTGAATTCGGACACATCAGTGTTAGGAATTCTATAGACTGCACCCACAGACAGGACAGACTCGGCACCCTTGACTCTGAAACTGGCGAAGATATACTCCCCACAGCAGTCTCTAGTTCTAATTATTTTTAAGCATGTTAGTTCTTGGTGGTAGTAAAGAGCAGTGCCACCACCTCTCTAAAGTTGACGACAGTTGTGAATTGCCGAGTAGTTAGGCATGTTAAAGAGTTGAGTAGTATCCTCTTTCAACGACGTTTCAATAAGTACAATAAAAGAGAATTTGTTGTCAATAGTTTCAATCAAGGCACTAACATCATCGAAGTGTTTACCTAGGGATCTAACGTTCAAGTTGATTACAGAGATATTGTGATTATCTGTTAATACATTGTTTACATCATGTGCTGTAAAATATCTGCAATTTTGATCATTGAAGTGATGATTGTCATAGATAGTGGATAAGAGGTTTAGTTCTGGGTCTATACTTGTCTGCATAAAAAGGCTGTTTGCAGGAAAACAAGGCAAGAATGGCAAATTACATAATAGAAAACAAAGAAAAAAGTAGAATAAAAATTCTAAGGTAATATAAACTTAATGGTAATTTTAAGTAAATAAAAAACTTAATGGTAACTAGAAATGTAAAAAATGAACTAGAATAATTAATAACAATAGATGACCAAAAAAGTAAAAAAGCAATTATGAAATCTATAAAATGAAAAGCTTGCTTACTATACTATTATAAGTACACTATAGTTGAATACTAAAGTTACACTAAAACAAACTGAGGTAGTTTAAATAGATACACTCAGGAACACTGGATAATGAAGTTAATACTAGAGGACACAGGCAAAACCAGTGTACTATGGAACATGGGAGTAAAAAGAAAAAAAGACAATAATAAAGATGACAATATTATTATTTTTTTTTTTAACTAAAGTTAAAACCTTTTGAAAGGAAAGCCAGAGCTAAAGTACACAAAGGTAGTTAAATGAGATTATAATTTGAATTCAGGCTATACAGCAGTTATCCCACAGTCACTGAGGAAAGAATTAAGGTGAGCTTCAGTGGTTATTGAATAGGTTTTTCCAGTGTCAGTCCTCCTAGCTATAATTTTACCATCTCGCACAAAACAGTGTTTAATTGTAGGGGAATTTTTACAGAAACCACGCAGTTTAAAAAAGAGATTTTGCCTGAACCTGGTCAGACATTCATTCACATAAACAGTGGATTTACTAGCGACTGCAGATGAGATAAGATCAGACTTGCGGGAGCAGCTATCTAGTTTTAAACGAATTCTCCTGTTATTAGTACCAGATGATTTGGTACCCACTCTATAAGCTGCTTTGATGTCATTTTTTTGGATTGAATACCTTAACTTATCCTGCAATACCTTGATCACGATGGCAGCACAGTCTTCTCCATCAGTTTCTTGGGGAAAATCACGCGAAGAGATAATTACAGACTCAAGTAGTTTATGTTGGTCTGTCTCGTCTTGGGTAAAATAATAATGGAGATGGGCCGGCTGCTCTGGAACGCCTATGGCTAACACTGAAAACTTCACTCAATCTGTAGCCCCGTGTGGGCCGCCCTTGCAGGCGACACTAGGGGGTGGCGTTGACGGCTAAGTCGAAGCCCAGCAAACATTTTCATGTTTTTAAAACATCCTAAAAACGACATTTCATTGTTTTCAGCACGTTTATAATTACGTTTAGAAAAGGTTTTTTGAGAACTTTTATATACGACCTTAGAACGTAAATAATTAACATTTCTAAAAACTTTTTTATAATCTTTTAATTACCTATATTAAAACGTTCAGGGTAAATTAGGGTATAATAATTTTTTAGTTCATATCTGAAATAGAAAGGGAGAGAAAGAAAGAAGACATATCTGAGAAAGAAATGGACATCCTATATATGTATGTGCAAATTACAAATAAATAGGGTACAAAAAGAGAATTAAAATATTATATTTATTTAATTAAGAATGAGTAATACAACAAAATATATGTAATAGCTCGAAATATATAGACTATATCTATAACAGAATATAAAAGTAAAAATTTAAAAATCTATAAAAATCTATATATGCAATATGTAAACACAATAGATTTTGTGATCAAGCAGCCTGTGATTCATGTCATGCTGAGATCAGTCTGACGTTACAAGCAGTTATTGTTACTTAAAACTAAAACAAGTAAAATTTTCCGAGTATACATATAACACTATAGTTTTTCTGACTAATAATAAAAATCTATTAATCAAAAGTTTAGGACTAATTAACTAAAAATAAAAATCTACAAGTGAATGTAAACAGTCAAGTATAATATTCACGTAGAAAGAGAAAGAAAAAGAGAGAGAGAAGGAAAGAAAGAGAAAGAAAGAGAGAGAAGGAAAGAAAGAGAAAGAAAGAAAGGGAGAAAGAGAGAGAGAAAGAAAAGAAAAAACAGTCATGTATAATATTCATATTAGCACCATGCAATATAACTTAGATTAAGTAAAAATCTCAGACATTTTTAAATCAAATGAAATATGAGAGCCAGAGAGAGAGAGCGAGAGCCAGAGAGAGAGCGTGAGCCAGAGCCAGAGAGAGAGCCAGAGAGAGAGAGAGAGCCAGAGAGAGAGAGCCAGAGAGAAAGAGAGAGCCAGAGCCAGAGAGA
>NC_091168.1:48269827-48464827 GCF_040958095.1 Procambarus clarkii | reverse complement strand
GGTTGTTCTGGAAACTGGAAAATATTGGAGGGGTGACAGGTAAGCTTCTAACATGGATGAAAATTTTTCTGACTGATAGAAAAATGAGGGCAGTAATCAGAGGCAATGTATCAGACTGGAGAAATGTCACAAGTGGAGTACCACAGGGTTCAGTTCTTGCACCAGTGATGTTTATTGTCTACATAAATGATCTACCAGTTGGTATACAGAATTACATGAACATGTTTGCTGATGATGCTAAGATAATAGGAAGGATAAGAAATTTAGATGATTGTCATGCCCTTCAAGAAAACCTGGATAAAATAAGTATATGGAGCACCACTTGGCAAATGGAATTTAATGTTAATAAATGCCATGTTAGGGAATGTGGAACAGGAGAACATAGACCCCACACAACCTATACATTATGTGAGAAATCTTTAAAGAATTCTGATAAAGAAAGAGATCTAGGGGTGGTTCTAGATAGAAAACTATCACCTGAGAACCACATAAAGAATATTGTGCGAGGAGCCTATGCTACGCTTTCTAACTTTAGAATTGCGTTTAAATACATGGATGGTGATATACTAAAGAAATTGTTCATGACTTTTGTTACGCCAAAGCTAGAATATGCAGCTGTTGTGTGGTGCCCAACAACAGAAGTTGGCCCATATCTTAAGAAACACATCAACAAACTGGAAAAGGTGCAAAGACATGCTACTAAGTGGCTCCCAGAACTGAAGGGCAAGAGCTACGAGGAGAGGTTAGAGGCATTAAATATGCCAAAACTAAAAGACAGAAGAAAGAGGTGATATGATCACTACATACAAAATAGTATCAGGAATTGATAAAATCGACAGGGAAGATTTCCTGAGACCTGGAACTTCAAGAACAGGAGGTCATAGATTGAAACTAGCTTAACACAGATGCTAAAGAAATATAAGAAAATTCACTTTCGCAAATAGCGTGGTAGACGGTTGGAACAAGTTAGGTGAGAAGGTGGTGGAGGCCAAGACTGTCAGTAGTTTCAAAGCGTTATATGACAAAGAGTGCTGGGAAGACGGTCTCATCCTGTAACTACACTTAGGTATTTACACACACACTATATATATATATATATATATATATATATATATATATATATATATATATATATATATATATATATATATATATATATATTATATATTATATATTATATATATATATATATATTATATATATATATATAAATATATATTGTGACGGAGTTCCCCCCCTTATAATTCTCCCACGCCTTCAGTAAGAGTCATGTCTGCTTTTCCCAAGCGTTCTCTACGTTGCAGGCTACAATTTGATATATGGGAGAGAGTGAAGGGTTCTCGGAGAGCCGAGAAATTTGTGAAATAGTAATATTTTGGCCTGTGGTTTAGGCCCTTTAGGGAGCCAAGATGGCGCTTACCTCTCTGATCTCCCGCCAAAACCGTGTGACGTCAGTGGCACCGGATTGGTCACCGACAGCAATGTGGCACCGGGAGCCAATGAAAACTTCCCTTAGCGAAAGTGACGTCACGATGGAAGGGGGTCCGGGCCGCGCGCCACTCTGGCGCCAGCAGTCAGACACGACACGTCATAGAGGTCGGACGTGCGACGAGTGGTCCTGTCTGTCGGACAGCTGTTTCCCACTACCGTGGATTTACGCGTCACCTGAAGTCCGCCAGTACTCTGAGAAGTCTTCCCTAGTTCATGTGTTGAACCAGAAGAGGGAATTGACGGTTATTTGAGCAACAAGTGCTCCAGTCAGGTACTGTGCCAGTAGCAGTGAAGCCGTGCAGTGACGTACGTGACGTCTGTGGCAATTCACCAGTTCGTGACAGCGTAGTGGCTGACAGAGCCACTGGGTAGCTGAGGAAGAGAGGACTATTTGGGGAAACCGAACGACTGTAGCTGAGACGTAGGCGACAGCCGTTGCTGGGAGAAGACGACGGCCAGGAGACCGACTCCAACCCTTCAAGAAGTCAAGGAGGAGGACGGACCTGCAGTGAGGAGGCACGGAGACGACGCGCTAAACGGTGGGACGACGAGAGGCTCTGGTAGGACACGACGACGTGTAGTGTGGGGGCGTTCCCGACACGAGGACCAGGAGCTACATCTCGACTCTCATCGGAGGATAGGGTGAAGTAGGTGGTTCTAGTTCCCTCCCCATTCCCCTTTAGTTAGCTATATTATTTGGCTATATTATCTAGCCTGAAGATTTTATATGTCGTGAGCAAGTCTCATCTATGTCACGGTAAAGCACCAGGGTGCTAGACAGTACTATCAAGAGTACTTGTATTATTTATGTTGATTATTGGTGTGTACAGGCACCAGGAACCAGTGATAAATTTACTGTGTTGTGTATATCTTTCTATAGATTTTGATATGAACATATAGTGGTAAATTATATATAAGATTATGCCAGTATGTGGAGGTTAGGCTATGTGCCCAGAAACTATTTATTTTCCATGTATTGATGATTGATTTATATACCATATATATGTCTATGTTCATTCAGTGAATAATCATTTGTGAGTACAGTGAATTATTGCGTTATCGCCCACGAGAGAAAGTACTGAAAACTCCAGTGTTAATATTTCATAATATATGGTTGAGTGAAGAACAATGTAAAGCCATTACAGTGAATCATTATAGCATTGATTGTAGAAATGACTGTTGGAGCCTGAGTACAGTGTAACTAAGTAATTCGGTTTATTTGTGCCAATATCGAGTGTGCGAGTTTCTAGTAATATTGGAGAATTTAAAGAAACCGAGCGCGTGAATCTAGCAAACAAGCAAATTTCGCGTGGAGAGTCCATTGCGATCAGCTGTTCTTGACACTTGATGAGGAGGGGAGAGTGTTGCCCTCTAGCGGTCGCATAATATCCGTGGGAATTACCGGCCGAGTCAGGATCAGTTGATTTATGATTATTGTGTGGCCTTGTGACATCTTTCATACATTTTAAGTAAAATACAAAACTATCTTAGTGTTTTTATCATCCCCTCCATTGATCTTGTGGCTATACTATACCTGTAATCATAGAGTGATAACAATAAGTACCTGCCTGATTCCTGATCTTTGAGTGTGACCTTGCCAAGGCTACCACTGAATACACCAGTCCACTGAGGGTGTTACTGGCCACCTAATAAAAAACACCAGTTGGCGACCTTGTGTTTAACCGTAGAGCCCTATTGTTGGGGAGGGCACACGACAGTCGACGTGAACGAGTCGTGTTCTCACTCTTTCTTAATAAGAGGCCGTTAAGATTGACTGGGAGACTCTCCTGGCGTGCAGTGGCGCCGTGAGGATCGAGGGAAGACCCGCAGGGCTACGGTGAGTTACCTTGAGCATAACTATTGCTCACCCCAGAGTAAGGGTAGAGAATAATAGAGGTGTGAAACCCCCAACATTTGGCGACCTCGCCAGGATTTCAATCGAAGTAAAGGTTGCAGTGGTGGTACTTGGCAGTGGTGTTAGAGATCAGGTGCAGGTTAACACTCGTAGCACAAGATGGAGGATGATAAAGTAGCGAGGTTTATTGACTCTAGAGACGAACAGGTGCTGGAAGAGTGCACCAAGGCACAGTTACAGGCTATAGCGGATCATTTTGGAATAAAGCTGAAATCTGCCCGAGTTGGTGAAAGAAGACTAGAGATAAGGGCTCAGCTCAAGGCTCGAGACGAAGCTTTGGGGGAGGAACGGCCCCAAACACCTGCCAGTGAGGGTGAACACCTGAGTATTGGTGGAAGCAGCAGGGGATCCAGCGGCAGCAGGCACAGCATAAAGCTGGAAATAATGAAGCTGCAGCTAGAAGCACAGCAGCGCAGAGAAGAGCGAGAAGCGCAGCTGAGGAGAGAAGAAGCACAGCAGCGCAAAGAAGAGCGAGAAGCAGAAGCGCAGCTGAGGAGAGAAGAGGCACAACAGCGCAAAGAAGAGCAAGAGCGAGAAGCACAGATGAAGTGTGAGGAGCGAGAAGCACAGCTGCGCCGGGAAGAGCAAGAGCGAGAAGCACAGCTGCGCCGGGAAGAGCAAGAGCGAGAAGCACAGCTGCGCCGGGAAGAACAGGAGCGAGAAGCACAGACGAAGCGTGAGGAGCGAGAAGCACAGCTGCGCCGGGAAGAGCAAGAACGAGAAGCACAGCTGCGCCGGGAAGAGCAAGAACGAGAAGCACAGCTACGCAGGGAAGAACGAGAGCAAGAAGTTAGGCTGAGACAAATGGAAATAGAAGCCAACCAGGAGGTGGAGCTGAAGCGAGCTGAACTGGGACTAGGTGCCCCTGCCCCGCCACAGGAAGACCGACGAGTGAGGGAACGAGACCTGCCGGTCTTTGTGCCTAGTGAAGCCGAAAGTTTCTTCGATCACTTTGAGAGAGTTGCTGCTATGAAGAGGTGGCCGAGGGCGGAGTGGGCGGAGTTGGTCCAAGGAAGGCTCACAGGGGAAGCTCGCCAAGCCTTCACTATGCTCGACTTCCAAGAATGCACTAACTACGATGCGGTAAAACGAGCTGTGCTCCGTTCCTTTAAGCTCACGCCAGAGTGTTACCGGAAGAGGTTTAGAGAATGTACTCGGTTGCCAGGAAAGTCGTATGCGGAGACGGCGAGGGACATAGAAAGAAAGCTCCTTAAGTGGCTGGACTCTGAAGAAGCAAGGTCGGTCGAAGAGGTCAAGGAACTAATGGCCATGGAAAAGTTTATGTCCGTGCTCTCTCCTGAGATCAGGATGAGGGTAAAGGAGGCGGACATAAAGGACCTGAGGGCCGCAGCCGACCGGGCCGACATGTTAGAAGAAGCCCTACGCCCACGCCGGGAGGGACAGAACCGACCACCCGCATACGTCGGAAACGATCGGAGTTATAGAAGGACGGATGGATGGAGGACAGGAACGAGTTCTCCCAAGTCCCATTTCTCAAGTTGGAACACCCGAGGAACAAAAGGTGTTGTAGAGCCGATAGGGGAGAACCAAGCTGAGAGCTCGGGAACTGTTACTGCAGGGAAAGAAACGACAAGTGAGGCGGGAAAGACACAGGGTGTGACGGTCTCTGGAGGCAGTGCTAAGGCGAGCGGTGGCGGATGGTCTCCGCCGAGGGGCCGCTGCTACAACTGCGGAATACCCGGACACGTCGCGCGGGAGTGCAGACGCCCGAAGCAGCGGGGACACGTTGCTTTAGTGATGTTCGAGGACCAGAGGGCCGAGGGAGTGCGGGATGAACCCGTGCTGAATGGGGAGAAGAAAGTTCACCCATTCATGTGTCAAGGAACCATAAGGATGGGGGTCGCAGACCCCATCCCCGTGAAGATGCTAAGAGACACCGGGGCTGACTTTACCCTGGTAAGTGAAACCCTGTTCCCCGAGGGTTACAAGAGCACCAGTGTGGGGGTGGCAAGTGTGACCACTGTGGGAGGCCCAGTGAGGATGCCCCTACACCAGGTAACTTTAAATTCCGATTATGGCTGCCAGACCCTAGAGGTGGGAGTCTGTACATCAATGCCCAAGATGGAGGCGCAGGTCATCTTGGGGAATGACGCGTGTGGAGGGTATGTCCTCCCGCATCTCGTGAAAGGCGAAGAGTGCCCAGAACAACACGAGGAGACAGGCGAAGATTTGAACGCCTGTGGGGACGAGAAGGGAATCGCACCGGTGGCGATCCCAGTTTGTACTGTGACACCGAGACAACGCGAAGAACCAGGAGGTTGTGGATCTGATGGGGCTGAGGAGTCGACTGACAGCCTGGGAACAGATCGCCTCTACGTAGGACCCAGAGAACGAGTGGAGGGCGAGAGTAGCCCGAATGGTGAGTTGCAGGTGACACTCACCGGTTCTCCAGGGGTAAGCCGCTCTCGTCCCGGAGAGTTACAGCAGGGGGAGGTCCCCGAATTGGTTAGTAAGGCCGAAGGAGGACGTGTGGGTCCTGAGAAGGCTTACTTTCCATTTATATATATTATATATGCCATGCTATTCATGCTGAAGGAACGATGGACGCCAGGAGCAACCATGGGAACGGTGAATAAATACGTCCAGAAGTTCAAAGAACGTCTCACTAGAGCGAAGGGACTGGCTAGGAAACTCCTGAAGAAGGCGCAACGTAAGATGTCGGAGTGGTGCGACAGGAGAGCTGCGCAGAGGGATTTTCAGGCCGGATCCAAAGTAATGGTTGTGCTGCCAGGTAAAGGTAGAGTGACCAGGTCGCGGTTCAAGAGACCATACCGAGTGCTGCGACGGTTGGGTCCAGTGTCGTACGAGATTGGGAAGCCGGATGGACCCCGGAAGAAACAGGTGTGTCGCATGGACCGCCTGAAACCTTTCTTCATTGTGGAAGGAAGAGCCGACAAGCAGGACGGAACGATGTCCCGAGAAACCCAGCGGAAGACGGGTCTGTGTGTACCAAGGAAACGAGAACTCCCGGAGGAGGAAAGTAAGTGGTCCATGGCGGACGGCACCAGTCTCACCCGCACTGAGAGTCTGACAAGGATCAAGGTCAAGC
Organism: Procambarus clarkii; assembly: GCF_040958095.1. NCBI lineage: Eukaryota > Metazoa > Arthropoda > Malacostraca > Decapoda > Cambaridae > Procambarus > Procambarus clarkii. The sequence goes on along the minus strand of NC_091168.1, from coordinate 48,458,351 downwards.
ACATCAAGGGGAAGGACGACGTAGTGGCGGACGCCCTATCCCGCATACACTAACGAGACATGACTCTTATTTTAAGGGGAGGGGTATGTGACGGAGTTCCCCCCCTTATAATTCTCCCACGCCTGCAGTAAGAGTCATGTCTGCTTTTCCCAAGCGTTCTCTACGTTGCAGGCTACAATTTGATATATGGGAGAGAGTGAAGGGTTCTCGGAGAGCCGAGAAATTTGTGAAATAGTAATATTTTGGCCTGTGGTTTAGGCCCTTTAGGGAGCCAAGATGGCGCTTACCTCTCTGATCTCCCGCCAAAACCGTGTGACGTCAGTGGCACCGGATTGGTCACCGACAGCAATGTGGCACCGGGAGCCAATGAAAACTTCCCTTAGCGAAAGTGACGTCACGATGGAAGGGGGTCCGGGCCGCGCGCCACTCTGGCGCCAGCAGTCAGACACGACACGTCATAGAGGTCGGACGTGCGACGAGTGGTCCTGTCTGTCGGACAGCTGTTTCCCACTACCGTGGATTTACGCGTCACCTGAAGTCCGCCAGTACTCTGAGAAGTCTTCCCTAGTTCATGTGTTGAACCAGAAGAGGGAATTGACGGTTATTTGAGCAACAAGTGCTCCAGTCAGGTACTGTGCCAGTAGCAGTGAAGCCGTGCAGTGACGTACGTGACGTCTGTGGCAATTCACCAGTTCGTGACAGCGTAGTGGCTGACAGAGCCACTGGGTAGCTGAGGAAGAGAGGACTATTTGGGGAAACCGAACGACTGTAGCTGAGACGTAGGCGACAGCCGTTGCTGGGAGAAGACGACGGCCAGGAGACCGACTCCAACCCTTCAAGAAGTCAAGGAGGAGGACGGACCTGCAGTGAGGAGGCACGGAGACGACGCGCTAAACGGTGGGACGACGAGAGGCTCTGGTAGGACACGACGACGTGTAGTGTGGGGGCGTTCCCGACACGAGGACCAGGAGCTACATCTCGACTCTCATCGGAGGATAGGGTGAAGTAGGTGGTTCTAGTTCCCTCCCCATTCCCCTTTAGTTAGCTATATTATTTGGCTATATTATCTAGCCTGAAGATTTTATATGTCGTGAGCAAGTCTCACCTATGTCACGGTAAAGCACCAGGGTGCTAGACAGTACTATCAAGAGTACTTGTATTATTTATGTTGATTATTGGTGTGTACAGGCACCAGGAACCAGTGATAAATTTACTGTGTTGTGTATATCTTTCTATAGATTTTGATATGAACATATAGTGGTAAATTATATATAAGATTATGCCAGTATGTGGAGGTTAGGCTATGTGCCCAGAAACTATTTATTTTCCATGTATTGATGATTGATTTATATACCATATATATGTCTATGTTCATTCAGTGAATAATCATTTGTGAGTACAGTGAATTATTGCGTTATCGCCCACGAGAGAAAGTACTGAAAACTCCAGTGTTAATATTTCATAATATATGGTTGAGTGAAGAACAATGTAAAGCCATTACAGTGAATCATTATAGCATTGATTGTAGAAATGACTGTTGGAGCCTGAGTACAGTGTAACTAAGTAATTCGGTTTATTTGTGCCAATATCGAGTGTGCGAGTTTCTAGTAATATTGGAGAATTTAAAGAAACCGAGCGCGTGAATCTAGCAAACAAGCAAATTTCGCGCGGAGAGTCCATTGCGATCAGCTGTTCTTGGCACTTGATGAGGAGGGGAGAGTGTTGCCCTCTAGCGGTCGCATAATATCCGTGGGAATTACCGGCCGAGTCAGGATCAGTTGATTTATGATTATTGTGTGGCCTTGTGACATCTTTCATACATTTTAAGTAAAATACAAAACTATCTTAGTGTTTTTATCATCCCCTCCATTGATCTTGTGGCTATACTATACCTGTAATCATAGAGTGATAACAATAAGTACCTGCCTGATTCCTGATCTTTGAGTGTGACCTTGCCAAGGCTACCACTGAATACACCAGTCCACTGAGGGTGTTACTGGCCACCTAATAAAAAACACCAGTTGGCGACCTTGTGTTTAACCGTAGAGCCCTATTGTTGGGGAGGGCACACGACAGTCGACGTGAACGAGTCGTGTTCTCACTCTTTCTTAATAAGAGGCCGTTAAGATTGACTGGGAGACTCTCCTGGCGTGCAGTGGCGCCGTGAGGATCGAGGGAAGACCCGCAGGGCTACGGTGAGTTACCTTGAGCATAACTATTGCTCACCCCAGAGTAAGGGTAGAGAATAATAGAGGTGTGAAACCCCCAACAATATATATATATATGTCGTACCAAGTAGCCAGAATGCACTTTTCAGCCTACTATGCAAGGCCCAATTTGCCTAATATGCCAAGTTTTCATTAATTAATATATTTTCTCTATTTTTTTTCTTATGAAATGAAAAAGCTATCCATTTCATTATGTATGAGGTCAATTCTTTTTTTATTGGAGTTAAAATTAATATAGATATATGACCGAACCTAACCAACCCTACCTAACCTATCTTTATAGGTTAGGTTAGGTAGCTGAAAATGTTAGGTTAGGTAGTCGAAAAAACATTAATTCATGAAAACTTGGCTTATTAGGCAAATCGGGCCTTGCATAGTAGGCTGAGATGTGCGTTCTGGCTACTAGGTACGACACACACACACACACATATATATATATATATGTCGTACCTAGTAGCCAGAACACACTTTTCAGCCTACTATGCAAGGCCCGATTTGCCTAATAAGCCAAGTTTTCATGAATTAATTGTTTTTCGACTACCTAACCTACCTAACCTAACCTAACTTTTTCGGCTACCTAACCTAACCTAACCTATAAAGATAGGTTAGGTTAGGTTAGGTTAGGTAGGGTTGGTTAGGTTCGGTCATATATCTACGTTAATTCTAACTCCAATAAAAAAAAATTGACCTCATACATAATGAAATGGGTAGCTTTATCATTTCATAAGAAAAAAATTATAGAAAATATATTAATTCAGGAAAACTTGGGTTATTAGGCAAATTTGGCCTTGCATAGTAGGCTGAGAAGTGCGTTCTGGCTACTAGGTACGACATATATATATATATATATATATATATATATATATATATATATATATATATATATATATATATATATATATATATATATATATATATATTACTAATCGGACAATTAGTAAAAAAAAAAAAAATTAAATTATTTTACCTTGTACCTAGATCCACCAGGCCTGTTTGGTGCATGTTTCAGTACTTCAGAAATCTGGAAGGTCACATCCTCCTCCTTAACTTGTGGATGTGCGTTGATAGATGATTCTGTAAAATTAAGTTATTTATATAATAATAAATTCAGTATAACAATAATATTCTGTAAAATTAAAAGTAATTTATACATCAATCAGATAAAACTCTCCAGAGATGGTGATACACAACATATAAAGGACAAGCTTCAGAACAAAATATGCATTTAGGAATAAGGTTTTGTACATGTAGGTAGCACATGAGAAAATAAGTGGAAGGTGATCAAGTTTATATTAACATGTTAATGGCTTTGTTAAGGCTTTGCAAGAATGAAAAAATATTAATAATATAATATCACCTACCAATTAATTGTACATCATTTATAAGTCAATTATTTGCATTATTATTATTCAATACTAATGATATAAAAATGCATTTTGTAATCTACTATTTATGCAAGTATTAAGCACAGGATCATGAAATAAACTGCACAATACTGTAATGGATAAACCAATTAAGTTTACATTTTCCTATAGCTAAGTCAGTCAGTTCTATTAGCAGCAGAGAACAATTATGCCCAACCTCTATTAAATGAAACAATCTTAAGAGCAAGTGATAGAAATATAATCATTTATGCTTGGGAAAATATTATGGAATGGTTCCAAATATGAAAAATATTAAGTTTTTTGGTTAAAATTTTTTAATTTAAAATTTAAATTTTTAAGTGAATTTTAAACTTTAAAAAAATTATTTAATTTTTTGGTTACTTACTTAAAATAACATTATATAGTTCTTGTTTTTGTAGAAATGCCAATTTCTTCTTTTGCCCTTCCAGACTGTATAGTGACCACAGGCCGTTTGTTCATATCTTCATTATTCTTCGAACCATGGTTGCACAATCAGACCCACGTACACTGGTTAAAAGCATCACCTAAAAGCAACAACAAAAATGTAGTACACTGACGAATTTTGAATATGAATATATATATATATATATATATATATATATATATATATATATATATATATATATATATATATATATATATATATATATATATATATATATATATATATAATATATATATATATATGTATGCCATATACATATATATGCTATGTTGTATGCTACAACTTGGCTGATAATAAAGCCATTCACAACTGCAGGCCTAATAAAAAAAGGAGGTGGCATAGCAATATCTTACAAAGATACCTTCATCTGCAATAGTGTCATTAGTAATTGAGACGACTATTGTGAATATACCTTTGCCAAGTTCTCCAGTAAATCCCTTAAATCCTCCTTGAACAAGAGGGTTTTTACTTGATCGAACCATATTCTTAACCTGCTGCAGGTAATTTTCAAATGGAAATGCTGAACATCTGTCCAAACTACCAAACTCTTTGGCATCAGAGGATATGTGTGTTAGGCAGTGTACATTGTACACTAAAAAATCCTTACCATACAGCTCACGAGCCTTTAACACAAAGTACAGCAAAAGATCATGTGCATATTGGCTGTAATTTAACTGAATCAATTTAGGTGATACAAGAATAGAAATGGCTACACTCAGAGTCAGGAAATGGTCATACAATTCTTTGGGTAAGATTCCCTTCAGTACAATCTTACCGGTGTAGAGAAGGAGTTGCCTGTATTCAGTCGCTTTCCATCTATCAACCTCTGAAAGACTTCGAGGTTTACCTGTTCTTTTAGGCGTCGCTTTTTGGCCCGTGACATACGCTGCCATCTTGTGTGGTATTCTCTTCTTCTTTCTATAATGTGTGCATACATTCTGAAGGAGAAAGGCCAAGTGCTACATTACCAATTACTATTACAAGATTATTAGTAAAGTATTGTACTGCAAAAAGCAAATAAAATGGGGTAAACTAAACTTAGAAAACAAATAATAATTAAAACAGGTAAATTAGTAAAATAACAAAGGCTTAAGCAGACATGACTCTGCTTAAGCCATGTAAAGCAGACAGATAAGATGGCAATATATAAGGGGAAAAAATTAAAAAGCTAGGATATAAAACTAATTGAGATCAAAAGCATAAATTACTAAAGTAGGGGAAAAAATTACAAATGACTTCATAAAAAAATTATCCAATTGCCAACAGCAGCTTGGTAGTACGAGTCTAAGTCTAAGAAACAAAAAAAAATTTAAATGCTGTTATCTGCAATGAAACAATACATACTATTGCACGTACCGAAACATTGATGAATGTAAAAAATAGAGAACTATTTGCTGAATGTCCCATAAATGGATTTAAACTATTTTACACAAAGAGGGGGGAGAAGCCATGTATGTTAGGGAATATTTGAAATGTAGTCTCGAAAAGTACACAACTGTGATAGGAAAATTAGGTCACATGGAGGAGTGGGTCTGTATACTATGGAAGACCTTGTATGCTCGGAGCTCCTTAACATTACAAATGAGGTGGTAGAGGTATTGGGATTAAAAATAGAGAAAATAAATTTAGTGATTATTCTAATATACAAACCGCCAGATGCAACGGCCGAGGAATTCACAGAACAGATAAACAAAATGGAGAACTCGATACCTCATATTATCTTCCTAGGTGACTTCAACTTGCCTAGTCTAAGATGGAGAATAGCAAACAATAATATTATACCAGGAAATTTATTGAGACCTAACCACTCAGCTTCCTGGCAATACGTTAGTAATGAATAAATATGATATATTTACTCATTATAATGTTGGTGCTGAATGTACAACACGAAAAAACATAATTTTAATCTGAAAAAGTATCTTTTTATAAAGAAATTAGACGAAAATAAAGAACTGGTGACGCCAAATCAAGTCGACGATCCAAGCGTCGGTTAGGTTAAGTTAGGTCAACCTAACCTAACATATTATATTTATTCATTACTAACGTATTGCCAGGAAGCTTTGTGAAGCTTGTGTAGCTTGTGGTAGCTTGTGGTAATTAGACGGACCCTCATTTTAACAGAAACTTGGCTAAGACTATACCCAACTCTACAACTTAGCTGGTTATAAAGGCATTCATAATTGCAGGCCTAGTAAAAAAGGAGGTGTTATACCAAAACAGATGCAGAACTAGGAAACAGGATTTCTTCAACAGAAATTTTGAAATTGTTCACAATTTTTGTTACACCAAAGTTGGAGTATGCAGCAGTTGTATGGTGCCCATATCTTAGAAAGCATATCAACAAACTGGAAACGGTGCAGAGACATGCCACTAAGTGGCATTAACTAAATGCCATTAAATATGCCAAATATACTACATAAATATACATACTACACATGCACAATAATTGTCCTGGGTCCAATGTCCTGGGACCTCTGATATTCATTATATATATATATATATATATATATATATATATATATATATATATATATATGCGAACAAGCCTGAATGGTCCCCAGGACATATGCAACTGAAAACTCACACCCCAGAAGTGACTCGAACCCATACTCCCAGAAGCAACGCAACTGGTATGTACAAGACGCCTTAATCCACTTGACCATCACGACCGGACATAATGAGGTGATAGCCGAGGCTATATGAACCACCCCACCGCCGGCACTCGGATAGTTATCTTGGGCATAGCATTTTACCAAATCACCTCATTCTTTGGGGCACACGTGAGGAACACAAATGCGAACAAGCCTGAATGGTCCCCAGGACATATGCAACTGAAAACTCACACCCCAGAAGTGACTCGAACCCATACTCCCAGAAGCAACGCAACTGGTATGTACAAGACGCCTTAATCCACTTGACCATCACGACCGGACATAATGAGGTGATAGCCGAGGCTATATGAACCACCCCACCGCCGGCACTCGGATAGTTATCTTGGGCATAGCATTTTACCAAATCACCTCATTCTTTGGGGCACACGTGAGGAACACAAATGCGAACAAGCCTGAATGGTCCCCAGGACATATGCAACTGAAAACTCACACCCCAGAAGTGACTCGAACCCATACTCCCAGAAGCAACGCAACTGGTATGTACAAGACGCCTTAATCCACTTGACCATCACGACCGGACATAATGAGGTGATAGCCGAGGCTATATGAACCACCCCACCGCCGGCACTCGGATAGTTATCTTGGGCATAGCATTTTACCAAATCACCTCATTCTTTGGGGCCGGCGGTGGGGTGGTTCATATAGCCTCGGCTATCACCTCATTATGTCCGGTCGTGATGGTCAAGTGGATTAAGGCGTCTTGTACATACCAGTTGCGTTGCTTCTGGGAGTATGGGTTCGAGTCACTTCTGGGGTGTGAGTTTTCAGTTGCATATGTCCTGGGGACCATTCAGGCTTGTTCGCATTTGTGTTCCTCACGTGTGCCCCAAAGAATGAGGTGATTTGGTAAAATGCTATGCCCAAGATAACTATCCGAGTGCCGGCGGTGGGGTGGTTCATATAGCCTCGGCTATCACCTCATTATGTCCGGTCGTGATGGTCAAGTGGATTAAGGCGTCTTGTACATACCAGTTGCGTTGCTTCTGGGAGTATGGGTTCGAGTCACTTCTGGGGTGTGAGTTTTCAGTTGCATATGTCCTGGGGACCATTCAGGCTTGTTCGCATTTGTGTTCCTCACGTGTGCCCCAAAGAATGAGGTGATTTGGTAAAATGCTATGCCCAAGATAACTATCCGAGTGCCGGCGGTGGGGTGGTTCATATAGCCTCGGCTATCACCTCATTATGTCCGGTCGTGATGGTCAAGTGGATTAAGGCGTCTTGTACATACCAGTTGCGTTGCTTCTGGGAGTATGGGTTCGAGTCACTTCTGGGGTGTGAGTTTTCAGTTGCATATGTCCTGGGGACCATTCAGGCTTGTTCGCATTTGTGTTCCTCACGTGTGCCCCAAAGAATGAGGTGATTTGGTAAAATGCTATGCCCAAGATAACTATCCGAGTGCCGGCGGTGGGGTGGTTCATATAGCCTCGGCTATCACCTCATTATGTCCGGTCGTGATGGTCAAGTGGATTAAGGCGTCTTGTACATACCAGTTGCGTTGCTTCTGGGAGTATGGGTTCGAGTCACTTCTGGGGTGTGAGTTTTCAGTTATATATATATATATATATATATATATATATATATATATATATATATATATATATATATATATATATATATATATATATATATATATATATATATATATATAGGGCCATCAACACGCCTCCAGGGCCATCAACACAACACCACCATCAACACACCTCCAGCCAGGGCCACCAACACACCTCCAGGGCCACCAACACACCTCCAGGGCCACCAACACACCTCCAGGGCCACCAACACACCTCCAGGGCCACCAACACGCCTCCAGGGGCATCAACACAACACCACCATCAACACATCTCCAGCCAGGGCCACCAACACACCTCCAGGGCCACCAACACACCTCCAGGGCCACCAACACACCTCCAGAGCCATCAACACGCCTCCAGGGGCATCAACACAACACCACCATCAACACACCTCCAGCCAGGGCCACCAACACACCTCCAGGGCCACCAACACACCTCCAGGGCCATCAACACACCTCCAGGGCCACCAACACACCTCCAGGGCCACCAACACACCTCCAGAGCCATCAACACGCTTCCAGGGCCACCAACACACCTCCAGGGGCATCAACACAACACCACCATCAACACACCTCCAGCCAGGGCCATCAACACAACACCACCATCAACACACCATCCAGCCTACCACCACAAGCTTATATATATACTACACATGTCTAAGAGCAAATAAAAGAAAACAGTTACCTTAACTATTGAAGATGCAGCAGGATTTTGTGGATAAGCCAGCAGCAGTCCCTCTCGACACGGTTTTAAAATGGCGGCGACTACCACAACATGCAACGAGCCTAAAGAATGTCCAGCGCTAGCATTATCTAAACGCTATTATATATTATCAAGCAATACGGAAATCTAAAATAAAAAAAATGATACAAATAATTGTATTAAATATTTATTTGCAATCACAATACCTCGGGAATATATTTTTGCGTTAGCAAAACATATTAAGTTCGTATTTAGTTTAACTCATTTAAATTCTTTACAAATAATAACCTGATTTTACCTGATGGCCACTAACATTAATGTTTTATGTTGATACATTTCATACCCTTATTATTTCAATTTCTTTCTTTATTATGCACCCCATACCCATCCCGTGGGCGGTGGTGTAAAGGATTACAGAGGCACATAATGGGTTCAGGAACTGAACTCTCTAGTTTGTTTAGCTAAGCAAATAACAATTTTTGACGCTAGTTACAAAATTATTAATGTTATATATGTACACACTCTCATACATACATGTACATATATATATATACGTATACATATATACATACACATACATATTTATAATCACCCACACAAATACACACATCAATAATCTCTGTGTCACTTATTTTATACATGTTCTTGTAGAACATTCTATTGCGAACACATTGGGCGCTGCCCAATAAACTCGCCCCTCGGGGCAAAATTTTTTTTTTTTTTTTTAATCTTGGTGGAACATAAAATGGCCGCCTGTGTTTTTGCTGTCGTCAGATGGCGCTGTGACGTCACAGGTGAGGGAAGCACGTACTGTGCATTAATGCCTCGATCCCTCGTTATTTATTTATTTTATTTATTTATATATATACAAGAACGTACATTGGGGGTTAAGAGACAACATAGAGCTTAAGTTAGAATTATAATCTTGTAAAACCACTAGCTTGCATATATAGCGTTTCGGGCAAGTCCTTAAACTAATCTTTGAGCAAATTCTTAAACAGAGTTTTAGAGAAATAATTAAATGTAAAATTGATAAAAAGTGTTTAACAGGTACATTACAGCTTTACTTTACAAGTACAGATGATTTTAAGTAGGATAATTACAGTAAAATTGTCAAAAAATTGTTTACAGGTACGATGCAAGAATTTTCGACACAAAAGCAGATCAGAACAATACACAATAATGAACAAGGAATCCTAAGTACAATTAGGAAAACATCTCAGGGTTATACATTGGATTACTGAAGCACAATATGAGGATCATTACAAATAGTAATGCAGTAGAATATGCACTCATATTCTATTATTAAGTTAATATTAAGTTCCTTCCTCATGTTAAGTATCTTTGTGGTACTAGGGACATCCAAGGATTATCTTCAAGGCTTCGTTCTGCAAGTTTTCAAGCCCTTTAAGCTTTCTCTCAGTCATCAAGGCAAGCAGAGATGCAACATAATCCACTACCTCCTTTATGAACTGGCGTTACTCTTGCGTTTTTAAGGATATCAGGGAAGGTATGACACTCAAGGGATTTGTTGATCAGCAGAGCTATAGGTGGCGCAAGGGCATATGGGAGGCGCTCTTGTATACAATGGATGGGATTTCACTGATGTTCCCAGCTTTGGTTTTTAGTGAGTGTATGATGGACACAACATCTGACGGGCTGACTGGTGAGAGGAGAAGAGAGTTTGGATAGCTGCCTGAGAGATATGTGTTGATATGTGTCTGACTCTGTGGGATTTTACTTGCAAGGTTAGCACCAATCGATGAAAAGAAGCTATTAAATTCATTCGCCATTTCTAAGTCAGATGACAGTGTAAGGCCATCCTTAGAGAGTGTTATCTGGTTGTGGGAGTGTTGTTTAGTTCCCAGGATGTTAGAGATGGTATTCCATGTGCTTTTCATGTTGCCTTTTGCTTCTTTGAATCTAGTCTCATAGTATGAAAGTTTTGCTTTTCTTATGATACTGGTAAGCACTGACGAGTACCTTTTAACTACTTCCATTGGAATTAGGCCACTCCTAAATTTCTTTTCGTATTCATGTTTTTTGTTGATTGATTTAATTATGCCACTTGTGAGCCACGGGTTATTTTTTCTTTTATCAGTTACTTGTTTGGTAAGGAGGGGACAGTGAGTGTTGTAGAGGCTTAGAGTTTTGTAGAGAAAGAGGTTAGTTGATGAGTTTATATCCTGTGAATTATTAAATTCAGATTCCCAGTTAATATTGTGAAGTGCATTAGAGAGATTGCCTAAAGCTGATTCACTATGTAGCCTGAATGAGAGTTTTTTGGTTTCTGGTGGTGATGTGTCAATGTTTGCTATGAGGAAAGTAGGATAGTGGTCAGTTGTTCTGTCATAAATTACCCCAGATGTAAGGGGAGCTGTTATATTAGTCCATAGGTGATCCAGGGTAGTGGCAGATGTTTGAGTGACTCGGGTGGGCTTGGTGATTGCGGGGATTAACATACAGGAGTGCATGCTGTTACGGAAATAGTCAACTTGAGGGTTGTTTTCAACATTCAATAAAGAAATTCTGGAGGGCTTCTGTGCAAGGGTTAGGATGAGCTAGCCTAAGCATTTTTATACCAATTTGACAGTTATTTTCAGTAACACGATAAACAACGCTCGGAATATTAAGTTCCTTTCTCATATTAAGTATCTTTGTGGTACGAGGGCACCCAAGGATTATCCTCACGGCTTCGTTCTGCAATTTTTCAAGCCCTCCAAGCTTTCTTTCAGGATGCCTTAAAGTTAGTTTAGTTCATTTATTATGCACCCCATACCCATCTTGTGGGCAGTAGTGAAAAGGGTTGCAGAGGCACATAATGGGCTCAGGGACTGAACCCCACAATTCATTTAGCTAAGCAAGTTACAATCTTGATGAGCTAGTTACAAAATTCAGTATAAGTCGTCACATCAACAATGGGTTCGAGATCGATCACAAGTACAGTTTCTAAATTAAGCAACTGACATATGTGGAGAGCTAGTGTCACAATTGATATGTTTGTCCTGCACACCGTCCCCCATCCAGTGGGCAGCGGTGGATAGGTTACAATCACTTTGTTACTACTTACAGTTAGCAAACTGGGGATATTTGGCTAAAATTTCTGGTACCAGATAATTTTGAATGAAATATTGACACATCGTTGGTACATTGGTTATAAAATTGTCTCTGAATTCACTATCACATAGTGACGGAGGGTGTGCGAATAATTTTGTTGACAGTTAACATTTGGTCAGGTCTACATCGGCAGATAATGAGAATTCCCAGAAATACTTGTAACCGAGTCTAAGCCGAGCAGTAGTAACATCTAGAAGTCTGCTGATTTTATTGGATGAACCATAGATGTGTCGCTCCTCTTGCATAATAGTATTGAACGAAAGTTAATCTCCCCAAACAATTTCGCGTTTTGGGCAAGTTACCCCTCCACTCTCTCCATTTTTTTTTGGACATTCCCTGGTAGTGTGCGGAAATACTGAAAAGTGTATACTCTTTTCAACTTTGTCACCTTAATTCTCGTCCTATGTCTTTCATTTTGGTATCAATGCGTTCGCAATAGAATTCCCAACAGAACTATGTGCATATAATGTCAAAGACAGCAGCGCGCTCCACCCGCCGACAAGATGAATGTAGGCCAAGGGTACCAGAAAAAGAAAGCTGAGCGTGATAATACTGAAAAGTGTATACCCTTTTCAACTTTGTTACCTCAATTCTCATCCTAGGTTTTTCAATTTAGCATCAATGTGTTCGCAATAGAATTCTCTACAGGACTAAAGGCATATAAACTCCAAAAGCCCGGCTTACCATCCGCAACAAACAGAGAAAACGAGAGCGTGTTACCAGAGAGCGCACAAGAGCGATAAAATGTATACACTCTTTTCATTCTGGTCACCTCAATTGTCATCCTAGGTCTTTCATTTTGGTATCAATGTGTTCGCAATAGAATTTCCAACCGGAATTTATGCATGAAATGTCAAAAACAGCAGCGTGCTCCACCCGCTGACGTGATGAAAGCACGGCGGACCATCCACACAAAACAGAGAAAGTGAGAGAAAGTAACCTGGGAGCACTCTAGTGCAATGTAATGTGAACACTCTTTTCACTTTGGTTACCTCAATTCTCGTCATATGTCTTTCATTTTGGTATCAATGTGTTCGCAATTGTATCTGCTGGCATTTTACCCTTTGCTTGGATCTGAAGGGTTTTAGGCTCACCACGATGCAATCTGATAGTACCACACGTGTATATACCTATCTTCAAGCAGCAATTCACTCATTCAAACCGACTTATAATAGTTATCCATATATAAATGGTAATCTTTGTTCTACCTGTTAACCTGTCATATGAAGAAAGATTGTCAAAGCTTATATTACATTCTCTAGAAAAGCAAAGAATTAGGAGTGACATATGGTAGAGGTGCACAATGGGATGAATGGACATAACAAAGGGGACATTAATGGGGTATTAAAAGTAGCAACACAAGACAGAACTCGAAACAAAGTGTAAAAATTGGAAAAATTTAGATTTAGGAAAGAACTGCATGAGTAAATACACTGGGTTTGTACCTTAAGGTTCATGTATGCAATATTACAGAGTTCCAGTTAACTCCCATGCATGCAATTAATTTATGTTATGTTTATGTTTTTTATGTTAAAATGTTTTTGTTGATTTGTTTGTATATTTTCATAAGTAAAGCATGCTTACCGTCTTATTCCAAGTTTTATGATAAATTTACAATGCTTAAAACATAAAGTTCAATATATATTCTGGTTTTCATACAGGAATTATACGTTAATATAACATCATAATAACGTAATGATGTCGTGTAAATAACGTTATACTGACGTCATATAAATGTTATATTTATGTTATAAGAACGTAAATTGGATAGCTTTACAGAAAGTAAACAAAAAAAACTAAATGTTGACTGAAAATTATTTATTCTTAAATATAAAGCATGAAAACATTATAATACCATAGCATTTACTATTATTTTTAAATTTTTACATAAATCTTAAAAAACTGTGTCTCAAGAATATATGTTTTTAGTTATATCCTTTGGTTTTAAGAATGTCAGATATACGTATTTATGTCAAAAGTTACAGTATTACCTTTGTGGAACCATTTAAAAACGTCCACAAACGGTCTGTGTTTGCTGGGAGGCGCATAGTCGACAGAGGTACTGGCGTCGTAGTCCACGTGTAACGGATGGCGGCGGAGCGTTTAGTAGCGTATCTGGCGAGGCGGAGGCGAGCCCTGTGAGTTTTGTGAGTATCTTCCTGTGAGTACCTGCCAGTGAGTTTTCATATGTCCAAGCTGCCTGAACCTCTGCGCACACTCTGGACTCTCGTGAGGATTAACACCTGGATGCAGTAACATATGGACTTCATACATCGAAGAAACCTGAATCTTTTCCCACATTCTCGACACTCATGAGAACGATCCTCCATATGAATTAACATGTGTGGTATTATAGTTTCACGTTCGTAAATCTCCCGCCACACTCGAAACGGCGTTCAACTGAATGCCTTAACATGTGTCTCTTCATAGGGACAAGACGACTGAATATCTTACCACACTCTGGACACTCGTGAGGATTTGTCATCTGAATGCACTAAAATGTGTCTTCATATGACGAAGCAGACTGAACCTCTTCCCACACTTAGGGACACTCGTGAGGTATTGGCATCTACACTTGTGGGGTTTTTCAGCCGAATGTAATAAAATATGAGCGGTCATACTTCGAAGATGCCTGAACCTCTTCCCACACTCTAGGCACTTATAAGGATTCTCCCCCGAATGCACCAACATGTGAGTCTTTATATTTCCACGCTGACTGAATCTTGCGCGCTGACTGAATCTCCTCCCACACTCAGGACACTCGTGAGGTTTGTCCCCCGAATGCACCAACATGTGAGTCTTCGTACCTCCAAGCTGACTGAAGCTCTTCCACACTCTGGAGACTTATGAGCTTTCACCTTCTTCGCGACAAGTGCAGAATATGTGAAGAATTTCGTGAGAACTTGGCGCTCAATGGTGATGCTCCATTATGATAGGCGCAGTGTGTGTGTGGAGGTTATACTTTAATGCTGATGTGTAGAAAACACAACACCAGCGTTTTGTAGTGTAACTGGTGAGGCGGAGGCGAGCAAGAGGGCGCTGTGTCCGCGGCTTGCATTTAAGTACCCCACTCGGTGCGCGCGCTACTTAGTCGGTTAGTCTCCGACTCATGGTAATGCATTTTCTTCTTCGCAGAATTTCACCGCTTTTGCTGAGAAAATCAGTGATTATTTCATTTATGGTACATCAAAACTTCTTGACAAAGCATCAGCAATAACATTCTGCCTGCCTGGAATATGTATATGGCTTATGGAGTGGGTGCCAAATCATCTGGTACAAACAACAGAAAGATAAGGGTGAAGTTAGATAGCTGCTCCCGCAAGTCAGACCTTATCACTACTGCAGTCGCTATGAAATCCAAGGTTTATGTGAACGAATGTCTTACCAGATTCAGACAAAATCTCTTATTTAAACTACGTGGAATTTGCAATAGATCCACTGCTATTAAACATTGTTTTGTGCGCGATGGTAAAATAATAGCTAGGAAGACTGACTCTGGAAAAACTTATGTCATAACCACTGAAGCACACCTCACTTCTTTCCTGGATGACTGTGGGATATCAGCTGAATAACCAGAACATAATTTGTAGTCTCACATACAACCAAAGTGTACTTAAGCTCTGCCTTTCCTTTCCAAAGGTGTTTATTTTTATTTTTATTTTTTTATTTTTTTTTTTTTTGTTTGTCATCTTTGCCTGTTTTATACTCTTAATTATTTGTTCTTAGTTAATCCCCTTGTCACTAAACCTAGGGCTTTTTATTACCCTGTTAATTAACCATTACTAAGCTAATTATCTTCAAGATTATTTTTTTTTTATGATTATAATTTTTCTTATTATTTTTTATTTTACATTTATATTGTCAGTCTCTACTGATTTTTTGTTTTTTTATTTTATGTAACTTCTGTGTCCTCCCTGGCTAACTATTGGATCTTTATTTTACTTCTAAATTGTTACTATTTTATTGTATTTGCTTTTATTCTTGTGTTTTGCTTTATCGTGTATCTTGTATCGTGATCCCTCTGCATCCTATGCACACTGATATTGATCCTGATCAAAATCTTCTGTCTCATATCTACACCAACCAGCACATTGATCATCATTATTGCAAGTATTTCACAGCACACCAGGCCAAACACAAACTTCAAAATAGCACCTGTCTATCAGTTTATAACCAAAATGTTAGATCACTTGGTAAACATTTTGACGATTTAAATGCATTACTCACAGCAATAGGTACTAACCTATCGTTCATTATTTTAACAGAAACTTGGCTAAATAAAGACTATACCCAACTCTACAACTTAGCTGGTTATAAAGCCATTCATAACTGTAGGCCTAATAAAAAAGGTGGTGGCACAGCTATATATTACCGAGATACATTTATCTGCAACAGTGTTATTAGTGACAGAGATGACTACTGTGAATATACTTTTGCTCAGTTTTCAATTAAATCCTTTAAATCTTCTTTGACTATTGGAGCCATCTATAGATTTCCCAATACTAACATAGCTTCTTTCTCAGACAACCTAAGGAATCTTATTATAAACAACAATCTCAACAAAAACCACTTCATTCTGGGAGGAGATTTTAATATTGACCTGGGTCAACAAAATTGCTCTCAAGTTAACTATTTCCTTAACAGCATGAACTCCTGTATGCTAATCCCCACAATCACCAAACCTACCCGAGTCACTCAAACATCAGCCACTACCTTGGACCACATATGGACAAACAAAACAGCTCCCCTTGTATCTGGTATAATCTACAACAGAACAACTGACCACTATCCTACCTTTCTCATAGCGAACATGGACATAACACCACCAAAAAGCAAGAAACTTTCATTTAGGCTACACAGTGAATCAGCTATAGACAATCTTACAGAGGCACTTTACAATATTAACTGGGATTCTGAATTCAATAATACCCATGATATAAATTCATTAGCTAACCTCTTCATCTCCAAAACTCTAAGCCTCTACAACATTCATTGTCCCCTTCTTACCAAGCAAGTAACTGACAAAAGATTAAACAATCCATGGCTCACAAGTGGCATTCTCAACTCAATCAACAAGAAACATGAATATGAAAAGAAAGTTAGGATTGGCCTAGTTTCAAAGGAAGTAGCTAAAAGGTACTCATCAATGCTTACCAGTATCATAAGAAAGGCAAAACTTGCATATTATGTGAATAGATTCAATGAAGCAAAAGGCAACATGAAAAGCACTTGGAAAACTATCTCTAGTATCCTAGGAACTAAACAACACTCACATAACCAAATAAAACTCTACAAGGATGGGGGTATACCGTCAACTGACTTAGAAATGGGAAATGAACTTAACAGTTTCTTTTCATCGGTTGGTGCTAATCTTGCCAGTAAAATCCCACAGACTCAGACACATATTAACACATATCTCTCAGGCAGCTATCCAAACTCTCTTCTCCTTTCACCAATCAGCTCGGCAGATGTTGTGTCCATCATACATTCTCTCAAAACCAAGGCAGGGAACACCAGTGAAATTCCGTCCATTGTGTACAAGAGAGCCTCCCATGCCCTTGCCCCACCCATAGCACTACTGCTCAACAAATCTATAGAGTATCACACCTTCCCTGATATCCTCAAAAAAGCAAGAGTAACGCCAGTCCATAAAGGAGGCAATCCGGCGGACATAAACAATTATAGACCAATATCAAATCTACCCATTCTATCAAAAATATTTGAAAAAATTATTTACAAACAGCTCTATTCCTACCTCGTAAAATTCGACATACTCAGCCCCTGCCAGTTTGGCTTCCGGTCCCAAAAGAGCACCAATGATGCAATCATTAGTCTCCTTGACATTATCTACTCAGCCCTTGACAAAAATGAGTTTCCGATTGGACTCTTCATTGACCTAAGAAAAGCCTTTGATACTGTTAATCACAACTACCTCTTACTTAAACTCCAGCATTATGGAATCCGAGGCCTTGCCCTTGACTACATCCGATCCTATCTTAGTGACAGACACCAATATGTAACCATCAATGATACAACTTCTTCCACTCTACCAATTACCGTTGGAGTGCCACAGGGCAGCATCTTAGGACCTCTTCTATTTCTTATATATATAAACGATCTGCCTAATGTCTCTAATATTCTCAAACCTATATTGTTTGCTGACGATACTACCCTTATCTACTCAAACCTCAACCCACATACACTAAATAATGTTGTGAATAATGAATTAAAAAAAGTCCACTTATGGATGTCAACGAACAAACTAACATTAAACATCGAAAAGACTTACTACATCTTTTTTGGAAGCAAATCATCATATGCAATTCAGCTACAGATAGACAACATTAACATCAGTAATAAAAATGATGGCAAGTTTCTTGGCCTATTCCTAGACAAGAGACTCAACTTCAGCACCCACATTCAACACATAACTAAGAAAGTCTCTAAGACAGTTGGTATACTCTCCAAAATCAGATATTTTCCTAACTCTGCTCTCCTCTCACTATATTATGCACTAATCTACCCCTATCTTAATTATGGTATCTGTGCATGAGGGTCTACCACTGCAAACCACCTTAAGCCCATCATCACTCAGCAAAAATCTGCTATCAGAATAATAACTAACTCTGTTTTCAGACAACACTCAGCTCCCTTGTTTAAATCCCTAAACTTGCTAAATATTAACTCCCTCCACACATTCTCTTGTGTCAACTACATTTACAAAACCCTGTTCTTAAATGCAAACCATGCTCTGAAACTCTCCCTGGACAGATGTAATAGGACCCATTATCACCACACCAGAAATAAATATCTCTTTGATATCCCCAGGGTCAAACTTAATCTGTGTAAACACTCTATGCAAATTAAGGGACCTAGTCTATGGAACTCACTCCCTAGTGAATTGAAAAACTGTAAAACTTTTGCCTTATTTAATAGCAAAACCAAAAAGTACCTAACTTCATCTATTTATTTTCCTACACTGAGCTTTAAATTTGCTCTGTACCTAGTGTTACCCAATCTCCTAATTTTTATGTAATATCAAACAACCTTATCATTGTGTTCATTGCTGTCTTCTTTTATGTGCTAGCCATATGCTGTATTGTGACTACCAATTTTTGTCAACTACCATTCAAGCTGTCATTGCAATCAATCTTATATTGTTTCTGCTGTATTGTGCCTACCAATTTGTTGTCAACTACCATTTTAAGCTGTCATTGCAATCAATCATAGCTACCTATGTGCTTTAATATACTGTACCTATAATTTTCTCTCATCTTCTTTTTTTTCATTCCATGTAATCTGTTATCTTTTTTTTTTCTATAAATTTTGCAAGTATTTACCTCCTTCAAATTTTCTTAGATTAAGGACCTGCCCGAAACGCTGTGCGTGCTAGTGGCTTTACAAGACTGTAATTACCATATTTGTATCCTCACATTCCTTATGTACATTCTTGTATATGCATAAATAAATAAATAAATATGTTTGATCTCTACATTAAATTCCTGCAAAAACAATGACCAGCACAGAATTCGTTGATTCTTAACTTTCATCATATTTATGAAGATAAGGGGCTTGTGGTCTGTAAATACTAACACTGTTTCCTGACAGGTAAATTTCAAACTTCTTTATTGACAATATAAGACCCAACACCTCCATTTCTACCACGGAATAATTCTTCTGAGTTGCATTAAATTTTCTAGAGTAATAATACACAGGGTGCTCAATATTATCTAAACCAACTTGAATAAGCACAGCGCCTATTCTGCGGTTGGAAGAAAACGCTCACAGAGTGGGACTTAATTTATTTTTATAATAATAATAATAATTAATTATTTATTAAATACAAATAATAAATTAATAATCATAAGTGATTAAGTAATTGATAATCCTTAAATGAAGAAGCATACTAGCTCATTATAACGAATAAATAGATAATTAAAGTGGATAATTAATTATGGTGGCTAATAATGATTAGTGAATAACCATAAATTATTATACTGAAACAATATTAATGGATAGCCGTTATAATGATGATTAAATCAAATACAGTGAAGTGACATCTCTAATTAGTTTTGGGGGTTCTCTTTGAGGGTTCCGTCGGAGCACCCCCAATCCTGTGAGGGGCAGCGGCGCAGAACCCCCACCCCCGAAGGGCGAGCGGAAGCTGGCTGCTCTAAATAGGAACATGACTTCTCGCTACCGTGGCCGTAAGCGTGCCCGTATGCCCGGAATGGCCATTAAAAAACAATCAGGTTTTCCTGACTGAAAAAGGTACCAAGTCTGGTGCCCTTGAGGAGATACCAACTTTAATTTACAAAAAAGCCTCCAGATCTTTAGCCCCTGCTATTGCTTTGCTCTTCAACAAGTCACTTGAACTCCAAACTTTCCCAGATATTCTAAAAAAAGCGAGAGTAACGCCTGTCCACAAATGTGGTAATCTCACAGATGTTAACAACTACAGACCTATATCTATCCTGCCAAACTTGTCAAAAATTTTTGGAAAACTAATCTATAAGCAGCTTTACTCATATCTAGCCAAACTCAATATACTTAGCCCTTGCCAATATGGCTTCAGACCCAAAAAAAGCACTAACGATGCACTTATTAGTATGCTTAACTCGATTCATACAGCTCTTGATAAAAATGAGTTCCCTGTTGGGTTGTTTGTGGACCTGCGTAAAGCTTTTGATACTGCATGTCAACCACCAAAACCTTCTTCGTAAATTACATCATTATGGAGTCAGAGGACACTCCCTACAATACCTCAAATCCTACCTTACTGACAGGCTCCAATATGTTTCTGTGAATAATACAATTTCTCCCACCCTACCCATCAACATTGGTGTTCCCCAGGGCAGCATACTTGGCCGTCTCCTCTTTTTCATCTACATTAATGACCTTCCAAATGCCTCCCAACACCTCAAACCAATTCTATTTGCTGACGACACAACCTTCATTTACTCCAGTCCTGATCCCCTTGCTCTAAATGCCACAGTAAATACTGAGCTAAATAAAGTCCATCTGTGGCTAACTGCCAACAAACTCACCCTTAACATTGACAAAACCTTCTTTATTCTGTTTGGCAATAAATCCTCTAATCAAATAAATCTCAAAATAAACAATACCCAAATTTGTAACAAATTAGATGGCAAATTCCTTGGCATTCTCATTGACCACAAGCTGAATTTCCAGGAACACATTCTAAAGATATCAAAAAAAGTTTCAAAAACTGTGGGCATTCTTTCTAAGATCAGATATTATGTACCACGCCCTGCCCTGGTGACTCTCTATTACTCCCTTATCTATCCATATCTCAACTATGGTATTTGTGCTTGGAACTCTACTACCCAAAATCACTTACTTCCTCTAATTACTCAACACAAAGCTGCTATTAGGACAATATCCAGTTCTGGCCCCAGACATCACTCGGTACCCCTACTTAAATCTCTGAATATGTTAGACATTAAGTCACTGCACATTCTCTCATGTGTATTATACATATATAAAACGCTAAACTATAATGCCAATCCTGATCTCAAAAGTTTCATAGAAGGTTGTATCAGAACCCATGAGCATCACACCAGAAATAAATACAGTTTTGATATTCCTAGAGTACGACTTAATCAAACTAGAAATGCCCTACAAATCAAGGGGCCCAGAATGTGGAATGACCTTCCCAACCATGTTAAAGACTGTACCTCTCTCAAGCAGTTTAAGTTAAAAGTGAAGCTATACCTAATAAATTCCCTGTAACCTACCTTACCCTTCTATTGTCAACCAATGTCTGTTTTTTTCTTTAAAGAGCGCTGTTTGTCGACATAATTGTATTTGTGCTGCTTTTTCATCTATGTTTTCATTTCTTGTTTTCATTCTACTCATTATGCTCAATTAGTATTAAGCTTATCATTTAAGTTTATCATGCCCGAAACGCTTTGCGTAATAGTGGCTTTAGGCATTGTATGTACTAGCTCTACCTATAAGTCAAACATTCCTTGTAAAAATTTATTGTATGTATGTACCTTACCTAAATAAAATTGTATTGTATTGTATTGTATTGTATTGTACCATTCCGGGTCTACTAGACAGATGCTGCTAACAGACGCAGCTCGCTTGGTGGGCCGACGGAGCTCCATCTTGACGAGCCGTGGAGCAAAGAGGCGGGATGGCCCACCGACTCTGCCCTGGGAGGAATACCTACTGCCGGGTTTGTACTCCGAGCAGGGAGCGCTTTCCACCATGGCAAATGACTGGTCGATCCCGTGTATATCTTCGTCGTAGTAGCCCGCCCTCACAGAGACCAGTCCTGGGAGGCTGGCCCCAGGGCAGGTGTGGGAATGTGAACGCTGTCCACTCCGAGCCCGACTCCCCAGGGTCGACCCCATGTCGGTCATTGTCACTGTGGTGAGCCCCGCGGGTGTGGAGTGGAGGTGTCGGCTTAGAAGCGTGTCGGTCACCTCCCAGGATACCTCGCACGTTGGGCATGAGAGCAGTGGTCCATCATCACAGGTTTTCCTCGTCCTCGGTCTATTGTGGATCTGGAAGTATTAAAGCAGTAAGGGTGGGCAGGAGCTGGTGTGCAGAGGTAACGTGAAAAGCAAAGGCACAGGTGCGTGGGACCTTCATCAAAGCGTACTGCTGGCAACTTAGGCTGTGAGAGTGGTGATAACTGGATGCGACACCTGTTGCGTAAGGCAGGAATGAGTAGAATTGAAAGAAGCCCAGCATAACTGAGTGGGGAACTGCGGGACTACTTACGCTCATCAAGACGAATTAGACTGTAACAAAAGTATTATTAAGAATGTAGAGAAAATGCGGTCTTCCCTTCTACTCTCGTGAAAATCCTCGGCTGGGACACGCCATCTGTAGCCTTGGCAGCTGGACCATTGCAGCTGCGGCGGCATCTTCGGATGGACGCCGCTAGAAGTCAACTTTAGCAGCTGGGACATCGTCGGCTGGATACCTCCTTCCGGAGCCTCAGCTGCTGGGTCATCGGCTGAAAACTCGTCAGCCGGGACATCCGGAGCTGGGCCAGGCCCCCCGGTGTCATGCACATCTGGCACACCACCAGCTGGCCCAACAGCTGGGCCTCGCCCAGTGGCCGTAACACTACCAGCTGGGCCCTCAGCTGCTGGATCATCGGCATGTACTACGTCAGCCACCTCCTCAGCAGCTGGGTCTGGCCAAGGCATGCTCAGCTGTGAGACCGTCAGCTGAGCCCGCAGCTGCTGGCTCATCGGCTGGGACCACAACAGCCGGCACGTAAGCAGCTGTGCTTGGCCCCCAGGGGCGTGCTCAGCTTGGAACACCACCAGCTGGGCCATCAGCTGCGGGATCATCGGCCGGGACCACGTCAGCCGGAACGTCTGCAGCTGTGCCTGGCCTCCAGGGGCATGCTCAGCTGGAACACCACCAGCTGGGCCATCAGCTGCTGGATCATCGGCTGGGACCACCTCGGCCGGAACGTCAGCAGCTGTGCCTGGCCTCCAGGGGCATGCTCAGCTGGAACACCACCAGCTGGGCCATCAGCTGCTGGATCATCGGCTGGGAGCACCTCGGCCGGAACGTCAGCAACTGTGCTTGGCCCCCAGGGGCATGCTCAGCTGGAACACCACCAGCTGGGCCATCAGCTGCTGGATCATCGGCCGGAACGTCAGCAACTGTGCTTGGCCCCCAGGGGCATTCTCAGCTGGAACACCACCAGCTGGGCCATCAGCTGCTGGGTCAAACCCTCTAGTTCGTTTAGCTAAGCAAATAACAATTTTTGACGCTAGTTACAAGATTATTAATGTTATATACATGTATACACTCTCATACATACATGTACATATATATATATACGTATACATATATACATACACATACATATCTAATCACCCACCGAAATACACACATCAATAATCTTTGTGTCACAAGTGATCAACAAGAGGCTCACAGGTAGATTGGGATTGAGAGGATACATAGCATAGTAATTACATTCTTGTAAAGTCACTAGTACGCGCAGCGTTTCGGGCAGGTCCTTAATCAAAGAAAATTTTAAGTAGGTATTTACCTGCAAAATTTATAAAAATGATAAAAGTTACATAGCAAGAAAAAAATAAAAGATGAGAGAAAATTGTAGGCATATTAAAGTACATAGGTAGCTCAGATTGATTGCAATGACAGCTTGAATGGTAGTTTAACAAAAATTAATAGGCACAATACAGCATATGGCTAGCACATAAAAAACAGCAATGAACACAATGATAAAGTTGTTTGGATTAAGTACATAAAGATTGGGAGATTGCGTAACACTAGATACAGAGCAAATTTAAAGCTCAGTGTAGGAAACTACGAAGATGAAATTAGGTACTTTTTGTTTTTGTTTTTAAATGAGGCAAAAGTTTGACAGCTTTTCAATTTACTAGGGAGTGAGTTCCATAGACTAGGTCCCTTAATTTGCATTGAGTATTTACACAGATTAAGTTTGAACCTGGGGGATATCAAAGAGATATTTATTTCTGGTGTGGTGATAATGGGTCCCATTACATCTGTCCAGGGAGAATTTCAGAGCATGGTTTGCATTTAAGAACAGGGTTTTGTAAATGTAATTAACACAAGAGAATGTGTGGGGGGGAGTTAATATTTAGCAAGTTAAGAGATTTAAACAAGGGAGCTGAGTGTTGTCTGAAAGCAGAGTTTGTTATTATTCTGATAGCAGATTCTTGCTGGGTGATGATGGGCTTAAGGTGGTTTGCAGTGGTAGACCCCCCCATGCACAGATACCATAATTAAGATAGGGATAAATTAGTGCATAATATAGTGAGAAGAGAGCAGAGTTAGGAACATAATATCTTATTTTGGAGAGTATACCAACCGTTTTAGAGACTTTCTTAGTTATGTGTTGAATGTGGGTGCTGAAGTTGAGTCTCTTGTCTAGGAATAGGCCAAGAAACTTGCCATCATTTTTATTACTGATGTTAATGTTGTCTATCTGTAGCTGAATTGCATTCGATGATTTGCTTCCATATAAGATGTAGTAGGTATTTTCTATGTTAAGTGTTAGTTTGTTAGTTGACATCCATAAGTGGACTTTTTTTAATTCATTATTCACAACATTATTTAGTGTATGTGGGTTGGGGTCTGAATAGATAAGGGTAGTATCATCAGCAAACAATATAGGTTTAAGAATATTAGAGACATTAGGCAGATCGTTTATATATATTGTGACGGTAATCTCTTTCAAGAGAGATTGAGCCTGCTCTTCCCTCCAAAGTACGTCCCATTAACAAATAATATAGAAGATATATCCAACAAGTATCACCAAAACGTTTTGCCCAGAGAGCAAAACGTATCCAGCCCACCGGCGCACCTGCTCGCCCCCGCCACCGTTAACCGGCAAACTGCTTGTCCATCGCCTGCCTGTCGCTGATTGGCTGGTGCCCAGTCGCACCTGCCCCACCACCCGCCACCACGAGTTGATGTCTGAGCTACAGCGACCTAGGGAAGGCAGAATATCCTAGTGCTCCACACAGTTGACACGTCTCATTGGTAGACTAAGCCTTGGCTTACGTGTAATAAGGGAGGTGGCAGCTTGAAGCCAATATTCCTGCATCATCATTTACTTTGCTATTATTCACTTGTCTTAACGTAACTTTTCATTTGCCAGTGATTATTCTTATTATTTTGTTTGTTGATTTGCCTGTTACATTTTTATGCCCAATTTTATTCATGTTTTGCTTTACTAACGTAATTAAAATTTCATTGTTAAATTTACTTGTGTTTTGTGTGTCTTCCCATTACCTTACCACAGACGAAAGTTCCAACTTTTCTCTTTTTTTTTCTTTATATGACGAGGCCATGCCCCTAGCTTTTGAAACAGCCGAACACCAACGCGTTACCGTCACAATATAAATAGAAGAGGTCCTAAGATACTGCCCTGTGGCACTCCAACGATAATTGATAGAGTGGAAGAAGTTGTATCATTGATGGTTACATATTGGTGTCTGTCACTAAGATAGGATCGGATGTTGTCAAGGGCAAGGCCTCGGATTCCATAATGCTGGAGTTTAAGTAAGAGGTAGTTGTGATTAACAGTATCAAAGGCTTTTCTTAGGTCAATGAAGAGTCCAATCGGAAACTCATTTTTGTCAAGGGCTGAGTAGATAACGTCAAGGAGATTAATGATTGCATCGTTGGTGCTCTTTTGGGACCGGAAGCCAAACTGGCAGGGGCTGAGTATGTCGAATTTTACGAGGTAGGAATAGAGCTGTTTGTAAATATTTTTTTTCAAATATTTTTGATAGAACGGGTAGATTTGATATTGGTCTATAATTGTTTATGTCTGCCTGATTGCCTCCTTTTTGGACTGGCGTTACTCTTGCTTTTTTGAGGATATCAGGGAAGGTGTGACACTCTATAGATTTGTTGAACAGTAGTGCAATGGGTGGGGCAAGGGCATGGGAGGCGCTCTTGTACACAATGGACGGAATTTCACTGGTGTTCCCTACCTTGGCTTTTAGAGAGTGTATGATGGACACAACATCTGCCGGGCTGATTGGTGAAAGGAGAAGAGAGTTTGGATAGCTGCCTGAGAGATATGTGTTAATATGTGTCTGAGTATGTGAGATTTTACTGGCAAGATTAGCACCAACCGATGAAAAGAAACTATTAAATTTATTTGCCATTCTAAATCAGTTGACGGTATATCCCCATCCTTGTAGAGTTTTATTTGGTTATGTGAGTGTTGTTTAGTTCCTAGGATACTAGAAATGGTTTTCCAAGTGCTTTTCATGTTGCCTTTTGCTTCACTGAATCTATTCACATGATATGCAAGTTTTGCCTTTCTTATGATACTGGTAAGCATTGATGAGTACCTTTTAGCTACTTCCTTTGAAACTAGGCCAATCCTAAGTTTTTTTTCATATTCATGTTTCTTGTTGATTGAGTTGAGAATGCCACTTGTGAGCCATGGATTGTTTAATCTTTTGTCAGTTACTTGCTTGGTAAGAAGGGGACAATGAAGGTTGTAGAGGCTTAGAGTTTTGGAGAGGAAGAGGTTAGCTAATGAATTTATATCATGGGTATTATTGAATTCAGAATCCCAGTTAATATTGCAAAGTGCCTCTGTAAGATTGTCTAAAGCTGATTCACTGTGTAGCCTAAATGAAAGTTTCTTGCTTTTTGGTGGTGTTATGTCCATGTTCGCTATGAGAAAGGTAGGATAGTGGTCAGTTGTTCTGTTGTAGATTATACCAGATACAAGGGGAGCTGTTATGTTTGTCCATATGTGGTCCAAGGTAGAGGCTGATGTTTGAGTGACTCGGGTAGGTTTGGTGATTGTGGGGATTAGCATACAGGAGTTCATGCTGTTAAGGAAATAGTCAACTTGAGAGCAATTTTGTTGACCCAGGTCAATATTAAAGTCTCCTCCCAGAATGATGTGGTTTTTGTTGAGATTGTTGTTTATAATAAGATTTCTTAGGTTATCTGAGAATGAAGCTATGTTAGTATTGGGAAATCTATAGATGGCTCCAATAGTTAAGGAGGATTTATGGGATTTAATTGTAAACTGAGCAAAAATATATTCACAGTAGTCATCTCTGTCACTAATAACGCTGTTACAGATAAATGTATCTCGGTAATATTTATTTGTTGATTTATTTATTTATTTATTTATTTATTTATGCATATACAAGAATGTACATAAGGAATGTGAGGATACAAATATGGTAATTACAGTCTTGTAAAGCCACTAGCACGCGCAGCGTTTCGGGCAGGTCCTTAATCTAAGAAAATTTTAAGGAGGTAAATACTTGCAAAATTTATAGACAAAAAAATGATAACAGATTACATGAAATGAAAAAAAAAGAAGATGAGAGAAAATTGTAGGTACAGTATATTAAAGCACATAGGTAGCTAAGATTGATTGCAATGACAGCTTAAAATGGTAGTTGACAACAAATTGGTAGGCACAATACAGCAGAAACAATATAAGATTGATTGCAATGACAGCTTGAATGGTAGTTGACAAAAATTAGTAGTCACAATACAGCATATGGCTAGCACATAAAAGAAGACAGCAATGAACACAATGATAAGGTTGTTTGATATTACATAAAAATTAGGAGATTGGGTAACACTAGGTACAGAGCAAATTTAAAGCTCAGTGTAGGAAACTAAGAAGATGAAGTTAGGTACTTTTTGGTTTTGCTTTTAAATAAGGCAAAAGTTTTACAGTTTCAATTCACTAGGGAGTGAGTTCCATAGACTAGGTCCCTTAATTTGCATAGAGTGTTTACACAGATTAAGTTTGACCCTGGGGATATCAAAGAGATATTTATTTCTGGTGTGGTGATAATGGGTCCTATTACATCTGTCCAGGGAGAGTTTCAGAGCATGGTTTGCATTTAAGAACAGGGTTTTGTAAATGTAGTTGACACAAGAGAATGTGTGGAGGGAGTTAATATTTAGCAAGTTTAGGGATTTAAACAAGGGAGCTGAGTGTTGTCTGAAAACAGAGTTAGTTATTAATTCTGATAGCAGATTTTTGCTGTGTGATGATGGGCTTAAGGTGGTTTGCAGTGGTAGACCCCCATGCACAGATACCATAATTAAGATAGGGGTAGATTAGTGCATAATATAGTGAGAGGAGAGCAGAGTTAGGAACATAATATCTGATTTTGGAGAGTATACCAACTGTCTTAGAGACTTTCTTAGTTATGTGTTGAATGTGGGTGCTGAAGTTGAGTCTCTTGTCTAGGAATAGGCCAAGAAACTTGCCATCATTTTTATTACTGATGTTAATGTTGTCTATCTGTAGCTGAATTGCATTTGATAATTTGCTTCCAAATAAGATGTAGTAAGTCTTTTCGATGTTTAATGTTAGTTTGTTCGTTGACATCCATAAGTGGACTTTTTTTAATTCATTATTCACAACATTATTTAGTGTATGTGGGTTGAGGTTTGAGTAGATAAGGGTAGTATCGTCAGCAAACAATATAGGTTTGAGAATATTAGAGACATTAGGCAGATCGTTTATATATATAAGAAATAGAAGAGGTCCTAAGATGCTGCCCTGTGGCACTCCAATGGTAATTGGTAGAGTGGAAGAAGTTGTATCATTGATGGTTACATATTGGTGTCTGTCACTAAGATAGGATCGGATGTAGTCAAGGGCAAGGCCTCGGATTCCTTAATGCTGGAGTTTAAGTAAGAGGTAGTTGTGATTAACAGTATCAAAGGCTTTTCTTAGGTCAATGAAGAGTCCAATCGGAAACTCATTTTTGTCAAGGGCTGAGTAGATAATGTCAAGGAGACTAATGATTGCATCGTTGGTGCTCTTTTGGGACCGGAAGCCAAACTGGCAGGGGCTGAGTATGTCGAATTTTACGAGGTAGGAATAGAGCTGTTTTAAATAATTTTTTCAAATATTTTTGATAAAATGGGTAAATTTGATATTGGTCTATAATTGTTTATGTCCGCCGGATTGCCTCCTTTATGGACTGGCGTTACTCTTGCTTTTTTGAGGATATCAGGGAAGGTGTGATACTCTATAGATTTGTTGAACAGTAGTGCTATGGGTGGGGCAAGGGCATGGGAGGCTCTCTTGTACACAATGGACGGAATTTCACTGGTGTTCCCTGCCTTGGTTTTTAGAGAATGTATGATGGACACAACATCTGCCGGACTGATTGGTGAAAGGAGAAGAGAGTTTGGATAGCTGCCTGAGAGATATGTGTCTGAGTATGTGGGATTTTACTGGCAAGATTAGCACCAACCGATGAAAAGAAACTATTAAATTTATTTGCCATTCTAAATCAGTTGACGGTATATCCCCATCCTTGTAGAGTTTTATTTGGTTATGTGAGTGTTGTTTAGTTCCTAGGATACTAGAGATAGTTTTCCAAGTGCTTTTCATGTTGCCTTTTGCTTCATTGAATCTATTCACATAATATGCAAGTTTTGCCTTTCTTATGATACTGGTAAGCATTGATGAGTACCTTTTAGCTACTTCCTTTGAAACTAGGCCAATCCTAACTTTCTTTTCATATTCATGTTTCTTGTTGATTGAGTTGAGAATGCCACTTGTGAGCCATGGATTGTTTAATCTTTTGTCAGTTACTTGCTTGGTAAGAAGGGGACAATGAAGGTTGTAGAGGCTTAGAGTTTTGGAGAGGAAGAGGTTAGCTAATGAATTTATAT
This sequence comes from Procambarus clarkii, assembly GCF_040958095.1. Classification (NCBI taxonomy): domain Eukaryota; kingdom Metazoa; phylum Arthropoda; class Malacostraca; order Decapoda; family Cambaridae; genus Procambarus; species Procambarus clarkii. Next base: position 48,428,030 of record NC_091168.1, on the reverse strand, counting down.
CATGGGTATTATTGAATTCAGAATCCCAGTTAATATTGTAAAGTGCCTCTGTAAGATTGTCTAAAGCTGATTCACTGTGTAGCCTAAATGAAAGTTTCTTGCTTTTTGGTGGTGTTATGTCCATGTTCGCTATGAGAAAGGTAGGATAGTGGTCAGTTGTTCTGTCGTAGATTATACCAGATACAAGGGGAGCTGTTATGTTTGTCTATATGTGGTCCAAGGTAGTGGCTGATGTTTGAGTGACTCGGGTAGGTTTGGTGATTGTGGGGATTAGCATACAGGAGTTCATGCTGTTAAGGAAATAGTCAACTTGAGAGCAATTTTGTTGACCCAGGTCAATATTAAAATCTCCTCCCAGAATGATGTGGTTTTTGTTGAGATTGTTGTTTATAATAAGATTCCTTAGGTTGTCTGAGAAAGAAGCTATGTTAGTATTGGGAAATCTATAGATGGCTCCAATAGTCAAAGAGGATTTAAGGGATTTAATTGTAAACTGAGCAAAAGTATATTCACAGTAGTCATCTCTGTCACTAATAACACTGTTGCAGATAAATGTATCTCGGTAATATATAGCTGTGCCGCCACCTTTTTTATTAGGCCTACAGTTATGAATGGCTTTATAACCAGCTAAGTTGTAGAGTTGGGTATAGTCTTTATTTAGCCAAGTTTCTGTTAAAATAATGAACGATAAGTTAGTACCTATTGCTGTGAGTAATGCATTTATATCGTCAAAATGTTTACCAAGTGATCTAACATTTTGGTTATAAACTGATAAACAGGTGCTATTTTGAAGTTTGTTTTTTGCCTGGTGTGCTGTGTAATACTGTACTCACCTAGTTGTGCTTGCGAGGGTTGAGCTGTGGCTCTTTGGTCCCGCCTCTCAACCGTCAATCAACAGGTGTACAGGTTCCTGAGCCTATTGGGCTCTGTCATATCTACACATGAAACTGTGTATGGAGTCAGCCACCACATTACTTCCTAATGCATTCCATTTGTCAACCACTCTGACACTAAAAAAGTTCTTTCTAATATCTCTGTGGCTCATTTGGGCACTCAGTTTCCACCTGTGTCCCCTAGTGGGTGTGCCCCTTGTGTTAACTAGCCTGTCTTTATCAACCCTGTCGATTCCCTTGAGAATCTTGAATGTGGTGTTCCAACCCGTTCTCACACAAGACAGCACATATATGACTTAATGCTTAAAGTCAATATGTTGAATATGACTTAGTAAATATGTGATATATTCCCAGTTACTTTTTTTCCAAAACCCAAACTCTTCCTCACGTACCAATTTACGTTTCACAGTACCCGTCCGTCAACCTAGATAGCAGAATAGTCGTGATTGGTTCAATTATAAGGAAAATTGTAGTTTTCAGATCCCACATGGGTTGTGAAATTTACCTACTATTGTCCATGCTCTTAGAATATTACAGATCAGCTACTTCCTATTGAAGGCTCGTAGTTTTGTTTTGAGAAATATTAGTTGTTCTTAGTAAATTATAATAAGCACTAAAAATTATTACATAGAATAACAGTCCTTCGTCAATCAATATTATATGCAGTGCAATCTTTTCTACAAACAACTCTTAGCCTTTATAATACCCACTGTCCTATGCTTACAAAACAAGTCACAACCAAAAGGCTTAACAATCCCTGGCTTACAAAGGGAATACTTAAATCTATTAATAAAAAACATGACCTTGAGAAAAAGTATAGGTTAGGGATTGTCTCCAAAGAATTCTCAAAGAATTACTCATTATTGCTATCTAAGATAATTAGACGAGCCAAAACTAAGTACTATGAAGATAAATTTACCCAAATAAAGAGCAACATTAAACAAACATGGAGAACAATTTCACAAATATTGGGATCAAAGAAGTCTTTAAATAACAAACCGACTCTCCTGTCTAATAACGATGGTCAGCTTTCAGCCTCTGATTCTGCTATTGAGTTCAATAGGTTCTTCTCTTCCATTGGTTCATCCCTTGCTAATGATATTCCATCTTCCAGTACTGACATTAAGGACTATCTGACAGGGAACTATCCCCAGTCTCTGTACCTAAAGCCTATTAATTCCATTGACGTCAATGAGATAATCCTTTCCCTTAAAACCAAGTCTGGTGCCCTTGAGGAGATACCAACTTTAATCTACAAAAAAGCCTCCAGATCTTTAGCCCCTGCTATTGCTTTGCTCTTCAACAAGTCACTTGAACTCCAAACCTTTCCAGATATTCTAAAAAAAGCGAGAGTAACGCCTGTCCACAAATGTGGTGATCTCACAGATGTTAACAACTACAGACCTATATCAATCCTGCCAAACTTGTCAAAAAAATTTGAAAAACTAATCTATAAGCAGCTTTACTCATATCTAGCCAAACTCAATATACTTAGCCCTTGCCAATATGGCTTCAGGCCCAAAAAAAGCACTAACGATGCACTTATTAGTATGCTTAACTCGATTCATACAGCTCTTGATAAAAATGAGTTCCCTGTTGGGTTATTTGTGGACCTGCGTAAAGCTTTCGATACTGTCAACCACCAAAACCTTCTTCTTAAATTACATCATTATGGTGTCAGAGGACACTCCCTACAATACCTCAAATCCTACCTTACTGACAGGCTCCAATGTGTTTCTGTAAATAATACAATTTCTCCCACCCTACCCATCAACATTGGTGTTCCCCAGGGCAGCATACTTGGCCCTCTCCTCTTTCTCATCTACATTAATGACCTTCCAAATGCCTCCCAACACCTCAAACCAATCCTATTTGCTGACGACACAACCTTCATTTACTCCAGTCCTGATCCCCTTGCTCTAAATGCCACAGTAAATACTGAGCTAAATAAAGTCCATCTGTGGCTAACTGCCAACAAACTCGCCCTTAACATTGACAAAACTTTCTATATTCTGTTTGGCAATAAATCCTCTAATCAAATAAATCTCAAAATAAACAATACCCAAATTTGTAACAAATTAGATGGCAAATTCCTTGGCATTCTCATTGACCACAAGCTGAATTTCCAGGGACACATTCTAAACATATCTAAAAAAGTTTCAAAAACTGTGGGCATTCTTTCTAAGATCAGATATTATGTACCACGCCCTGCCCTGGTGACTCTCTATTACTCCCTTATCTATCCATATCTCAACTATGGTATTTGTGCTTGGGGCTCTACTACCCAAAATCATTTACGTCCTCTAATTACTCAACACAAAGCTGCTATTAGGACAATATCCAATTCTGGCCCCAGACATCACTCGGTACCCCTATTCAAATCCCTGAATATGTTAGACATTAAGTCACTGCACATTCTCTCATGTGTACTATACATATACAAAACGCTAAATTGTAATGCCAATCCTGATCTCAAAAGCTTCATAGAAGGTTGTAACAGAACCCATGAGCACCACACCAGAAATAAATACAGTTTTGATATTCCTAGAGTACGACTTAATCAAACCAGAAATGCTCTACAAATCAAGGGGCCCAGAATGTGGAATGACCTTCCCAACCATGTTAAAGACAGTACCTCTCTCAACCAGTTTAAGATAAAAACTAAACACTACCTAATAAATTCCCTGTAACCTACCTCACTCCTCTATTGTCAACCCATGTCCGTTATTTTCTTTTTTTTTTAATCAACACTGTTTGTCAACCTATTGTATTTGTGCTGCTTTTTCAGTCATGTTCCCCCTTTTTTTTATCTTTATTTGTATTTGTTCTCAACACTTTTTTTTCTTTATGCTCAATTAGTATTAAGTTCTAGATATTAATGTTTTTCTTGCCCGAAACGCATTGCGTAATAGTGGCTTTAGGCTTTGTATGTACTAGCTCTATCTATATATCAATCCATTAATGTAACATCACTTGTATGTATATACCTTACCTGAATAAACATCTGAATCTGAATATACCATAGTTTGTGCTTTACAATTCTTTAAATGATGTTTTGTAGGAATGCTAACAGAAAACGATGTTACGTTGGAATGTCTATGGGGTAAACTACTGCAAACAGGATATTATTGTGTCTACTATACCAACTATAGCTAGGATGGGTATATTGTCCACTACCACCTGTTAGGTGGGTAGTGGCGTCCATTGTCGCGCGTCGAGCTCGAAAACCGCAGCATTCATCTCAGAACCATGCCTATTTCACGCAGATTTCTTAATAAACGTAAGAGTTTTATATGTCACAAGAAAGATAGAAATATAAGCTTCATTATAAATACCTTACCATGGGTATATTTAAATTTAAAGCGAAGATACGTGTATTTTTATAATAGCCGAGCTGCGACCCCAGACAGATCGATCGACCGAGCAACTCTTTATTTATTTATTTATTTATTTATGCATATACAAGAATGTACATTGGGAATGTGAGGATACATAATATGGTAATTACAGTCTTGTAAAGCCACTAGTACGCGCAGCGTTTCGGGCAGGTCCTTAATCTAAGAAAATTTTAAGAAGGTAAATGCTTGCAAAATTTATAGACAAAAAAATGATAACAGTTACGTGGAATGAAAAAAATAAGATGAGAGAAAATTGTAGGTACAGTATATTAAAGCACATAGGTAGCTAAGATTGAATGCAATGACAGCTTGAATGGTAGTTGACCAAAATTGGTAGGCACAATACAGCAGAAACAATATAAGATTGATTGCAATGACAGCTTGAATGGTAGTTGACAAAAATTGGTAGTCACAATCCAGCATATGGCTAGCACATAAAAGAAGACAGCAATGAACACAATGATAAGGTTGTTTGATACTACATAAAAATTAGGAGATTGGGTAACACTAGGTACAGAGCAAATTTAAAGCTCAGTGTAGGAAACTAAGAAGATGAAATTAGGTACTTTTTGGTTTTCCTTTTAAATAAGGCAAAAGTTTTACAGTTTTTCAATTCACTAGGGAGTGAGTTCCATAGACTAGGTCCCTTAATTTGCATAGAGTGTTTACACAGATTAAGTTTGACCCTGGGGATATCAAAGAGATATTTATTTCTGGTGTGGTGATAATGGGTCCTATTACATCTGTCCAGGGAGAGTTTCAGAGCATGGTCTGCATTTAAGAACAGGGTTTTGTAAGTGTAGTTGACACAAGAGAATGTGTGGAGGGAGTTAATATTTAGCAAGTTTAGGGATTTAAACAAGGGAGCTGAGTGTTGTCTGAAAGCAGAGTTAATTATTATTCTGATAGCAGATTTTTGCTGTGTGATGATGGGCTTAAGGTGGTTTGCAGTGGTAGACCCCCATGCACAGATACCATAATTAAGATAGGGGTAGGTTAGTGCATAATATAGTGAGAGGAGAGCAGAGTTAGGAACATAATATCTGATTTTGGAGAGTATACCAACTGTCTTAGAGACTTTCTTAGTTATGTGTTGAATGTGGGTGCTGTAGTTGAGTCTCTTGTCTAGGAATAGGCCAAGAAACTTGCCATCATTTTTATTACTGATGTTAATGTTGTCTATCTGTAGCTGAATTGCATTTGATGATTTGCTTTCTCTCAGAACAATGTTTATTTCACGTGAATTCGTTAATAAACATATATGTTTTATATGTCTCAAGAAAGGCAGACATATAAGCTTCACTTTAAACACTTTACCATAGACATATTTAAAGTTCTAATGAAGATACATGTATTTAAAAAATTACGGAGCTCCCACCCTGTACAGACTGAACGACAGAGCAACTCTCTCTCAGATCAATGTTTATTTCACGTAAATTCGTTAATAAACACAAATGTTTTATATGTCTTAAGCAAGATAGAAATAAGAGCTTCATTTTAAATACATTACAATAGACATTTTTATAGCTCAAGTGAAGATACATATCTTTTTATAGTAGCGCTCAGTAGCTTGTCGGGCATGGAGTGCAGACGCCTACGCACTTGCCGATATATTGTATAATTAACAAAGATACGCTAATAAAGCCTAAAATCTTATATGCCTCCAGAAAGTCCGAGATATGAACATTATTATGATTGCACCAAATGTAATATATCATGTTCGAGAACAAAGATATATCAATTTTAAATTAAGTTTCGACTCTTGCTCGGGCGAGAGAGATGGGGCGACTCTCGCCCCATCTATTGGGGATTCTGTCCACTAAAGACCCAAAGCTACTCAAACCCTCCTAGCATTATTTAGGTAATGAAGTAATATGGTATATATACTCACTATAATGTGGGTGTTGAATGCAGAACATGAGAAAACATATATTTACTCCAAACTAATATAATTTCATTATGAAATAAGTAGCATCAAAGGAAGTCGACGGTCCAAGCGTCAATGTTGTGGAGCGACTTATCCAAGATATATTGTTGTTTGGAAAGTGTTTGTTGGCATATCCAGTTGTCGCACTTCTCTGCACAAATTATCACAAATTTAAATTATAATGTTAACAAGTGGAATACATATTTTTAATAAAATCTAACATAACTAGCCAGAAAACATTTAACATTTATTAAAAATATATGTTTGGAAGTTAAATCGACTTCATAGGACAATAGTTTTGTTATATTAAAAAAAAAAAAAATATATATACTCGTTATTCGTTGACATGCGTTCGTTACTTAAACTACCATGTACTGTACTTATGTAAAATCTCCCATGTCTCTTCGCTCATCTCACCAAACCCTACAGGCTCTGTGATATATTGTTTAATTAATTGAGATTCACAAATAAAGCTTATAATTGTATATGTTATCAAAAAGGCAGAGCTTAGTTTAGTTCATTTATTATGCACCCCATAACCATCCTATGGGCGATAGTGGAGTGTTACAGAGGCAATTAATGGGCTCAGGGACTGAGCCCCACAATTCATATAGCCAAGCAAGTTATAATCTTGATAAGCTAGTTACAAAAGTCAATGCACATTGTCACATCAACAATGGGCTCGAGACCGACCACAAGTACAGTTTATAATTTAAGCAACTGACATATATGGAGGGCTAGTGTCACAATTGATATGTTTATCCTACACATAACCTCCTCTCCCCCTTCAAATGGGCAGCGGTTGATAGGTTACAATCAAGTCGTTTTTTGCGTTTTATTCAGAGATTAGATCTTATTGGGTGAGGAAAGATATTCATATTTTAAAGAAGGCTTCTTGGCTGATGCTCTCCATTGATGGAAAATATACAACCTTTTGAAAATCAATGTTAGTTTGATCTAGATATTGTAATTAACGAAAGTATTTATGTCATCAGAAAGGTAGAAATATAGGCTACATTTAAAATCCTTTGTCATAAATATAACTGAAGTGAAAACGAAGATATATGCGTTTTGATAGTTACTTGATGGCTAGCTCTGAGAGTGTGAAGCCCTGCACACCAGCCAATAAATTGTATAATTAGTTTCCATATATTTTAATTAATCTTAAAAATCTATATGTCAGAAGAAAGGAAGATGTAGCCGTTAATGTGACAACATTTAAAAATATATATCTCTTAAGTTAAATAAATAATACCACCTTATCGCCTGTGTCTGGACACATGAAAACTACCTAGGTATCAGTATCCAGCCAGGCGGGGATCACAGGCTGCACAATACTGATAAATTATGTAATGCACTACTTGTGGTCGATCTCGAACCCATTTATGATGTGACGACTTATAGTGAATTTTCTAACTAGCTCATCAAGATTGTAACTTGCTTAGCTAAATGAATTGTGGGGTTCGGTCCATTCATTTTCTTTCTTTATTATGCATCCCATAATACCCATTCCGTGGGCGGTGATGTAAAGGATTACAGAGGCACATAATCGGTTCAGGAACTGAACCCTCTAGTTCGTTTAGCTAAGCAAATAACAATCTTTTGACGCTAGTTACAAAATTATTAATGTACACATACTTATGCATACATGTACATATACATACGTATACATATATACATACACATACATATTTAATCAACCAAACAAATACACACATCAGTAATCTTTTGTCACAAGTAATTCAACAAAAGGCTCACAACAGTCACTATAAAAGGCACTTTACGTCTATGAGGAGTCGCAGTTACTAGTCTTGCTCCACACCCACCCAACTGGGCGGCAGCTTTACAGTCATTTGCTGCATACTTACCCAACTGGGCGGCAGCTTTACAGTCATGTGCTGCACACATACCCAACTGGGTGGCAGCTTTACAGTCATGTGCTCCACACCCACCCAACTGGGCGGCAGCTTTACAGTCATTTGCTGCATACTTACCCAACTAGGCGGCAGCTTTACAGTCATGTGCTCCACACCCACCCAACTGGGCGGCAGCTTTACAGTCATGTGCATGCATTACCTACAGTAAGCAAATTTTGGATACTTCGCTAAGATTTCGGGCAGCACATCATTATGAATGAAGTACTTATACACATTTCATGGACACTATTGATGTTGTTATCTTTAAATTCCGCGATTTTTTCGCATTCCATTATATAATGACGCAAAGTATGCGAATAGTTCTGCTGACAGAGTATACATTTAGTCAAATCTACATCATCAGATGTTACAAATTCCCAGAGGTACTTGTAGCCGAGCCTAAACCTAGCAGTGGTAACATCTAGAAGTCTGCTAGCATTATTGGATGACCCATAGACGTGCGATTCATCAAAGTTTATACAATATTGTGAAATTGAGAGTCAGTGTTGTAACATAAATTGGTAAATCATAAATATTGTAAGTTAAGAATCTGATGCATGTGTGTGTGTGGGGGTAGGGGGGTATACCCTTGGTAAGCGAGAGTGAAAAGTAACCTTACACGTTCTGCGGTCAATGTGGGGGGCGAGGGAGGGTGGGAGAGTCAAATCCACCCTCCAACATCTGGGTATAGTACCAGCAGCCTCCACAACACTCCATCAGCCTCCAGCTGATGCTTGTAGATGCCTCATCTAACCTCACCTATGTCACACATTAACCTACAGTTCCTGTGATAATTAAACTCATCACAGTGGCGTCTCACCAATATAAACTGTATTGGATTTTGTCCCGAAATAGCTATATGCTGACTGGACGTGTATGTATGTATGTATGTATGAATGTATGAATGTATGTACGCATGTATGTATGTATGTATGTATGTATGTATGTATGTATGTATGTATGTATGTATGTATGTATGTATGTATGTATGTATGTATGTATGTATGTATGTATGTGTGTATGTATTCCCAATCACGTTAAAGACTCCTCCTCTATCATCCAATTAAAAAGAAAAACAACTATGTACTAAATAATCAACTCCTTGTAACTTTAATTATGCTGACCTTCCTATCTGCATTCAGACTGTGCCTACCATCATTATAGGTGATTATAACGCTAGGCATAGGAATATTGGTAATTCGCAGTTCAATAATCGTAACGGCAACCAACTGTTGTCACTATTAGGTAGCCACGATGATGCACAGATTGTGGGTGACCTTGAACCGACGAATATCTACGGGGGTATTCTTGATCTATGTCTCGGTTTCAACGTCTCCCACACCGTGTGCGCCTCGTCAATAGTGCCAGATATGGCGTCTGATCATCTGCCCATATTAGCCACTATAAGCATTGGCAGCTCTATCCTCCCTGGTGGAGTGTTCAAGCGGAAGAGGCTGGCTGTGCCCATCGATCAACGAGACAATTTTGTTGCCCATGTGTCAGATTGGTGCAGTTCATCTGAGCCTTCATCAGTTGAAGATTTTAACAATGAGCTCACAGATACTATCGACCAGTTTATAGAAACACTTGATCCATCGTCCAGGCCACGTAACCCAAATTACACTGGTCATAGCACTTATGCTTATTATAATGATTCTAAATTGCATGCACTAAAACGCACTGCCAGAATAATTGGACCAGCTTATAGAAGGACCCGCACTGCTGAAATGCTTCGGCTCTTTCAAGCGGCTCTGGCTAAGGCCAGGGAACGCATGGTGGAGCTGAGGCAGACAGACTGGGAAACTTTTGTCCGTGGTCTCAATTCTCACACGCCACTAAGTCGGGCATGGAAGGATATCAACAAGATCAAAGGGAAAAATGCTGCAGAGATCTCGTACCCTAATCCTCTGCACAGAGCAAATGAGCTTGTTGATGCTTGGGCCACGACTTCCAGCTTTGACAGTCTTCCTCTACCCTCACAGAATGAATTAAATAATAGATATACTGATAGGGCAAGGATCCTTGACTTTATGCGTCATCAAGAGGATGACTGTGACATGTTTTTTACTGAATACGAACTAGATTCTGCTCTACATAAAGGCAAAGCTACATCGCCCGGGGAGGATGGAGTTACTTACGGCATACTGCATATGCTTCTGTTAGTTCCAGGGAATCCCTTGCTTCAATTGTATAATATGAGCTATGTTACTGGGGAGCTTCCTAAGTCATGGACCAACAGTGTTATTATTCCCATTCCTAAACCTCACCAGCCGAGTGCTTTTCGCCCAATCTCCCTCACTAGTTGTCTCTATAAGTGTCTTGAGAGGATGTTCTCAACCGTCTCCTTTACAAAATTAATAATATGTTGTCTCCCCAGATATATGGCTTTACGCATGGAAAAAGTGTACATCACTGTATTACCACATTCCTCACCCTGCATACTGATAGGTCATATACCACTTTCCTAGATCTTAAGTCAGCCTTTGACATTGCTAACCCACACGTCATTCTGAGAGAACTTGCTAAAATGAATGTAGGAGGATGGCTTCTACGGTGGATAAGAGGCTATCTATCCAACAGGAAGTCATCTGTACTGTTCCAAGGGCATAGGCGTGTAACGAGAGATTTTGAACTTGGCACTCCACAGGGAGGTGTCCTCAGTCGTACTCTGTTCAATGTGTTAATCAATGCACTTTTAAACTTAGTAACTAGAAGGTCCAGCGAACACATCATTAGCTATGTGGATGATATACTGATCCACACCAATGGGTATACCAACACCCAAAATGTTCTGAACTCTGTATTGTACACATGTCAGGAACTATGATTAGTCATCTCAGTAGAGAAAACAAAGATCTTGAACCGACACCCACCCAGACGAGGTGGGGCCGTTCGCAAAATGCAGTTGGATGATGGCTCTCTGCTCGACTATGTTACCAGATACAAATACCTTGGTCTTGAGGTTCTACTGTACCGCAATGTTTTAGCCAGACTGGGTCGCCAATGTAGAGAGAGGCTATGTGCTCTCAAGGCTGTGGCAGGCTGTGGCAGGCAAACACCACTGTACCGTACAGTGTTATATATTTATTTAAGTTTGAACAATTTTTAACATTAAAGGATAAATCCTTTAATTGGTTGAAATTGGTTTTAACATTCGAAATCTAATTTGTTGATGTTAAATATATAAGGTTCAAATTTATTAAGATACATACTTTAAAAACTATTTCTATTTGATACCAAGAGTATCACGTTAAGAGAAGAGTCTCGCCTTGCTAACCCAAGTATAAAATATATAAAGAAACGGTGCAACTGTACTGGTATCTGCAGTACAAATATATGTCCCTATTTAAAGAAAAAATAAACTGCACCAATCACTGCCACTCCTCACACCAATGCAACAATAAGGAGAGTGATAACAGTGCTTCACATTCGACAATGTTAAATTATTTAACAGATGACGAGATAATGAACATTGGAACAAATGTACAGCTCTCTGACCTTCATATAAAATCTGCATGTGACCTCATCAAACAAACTGTGCCAAGCGTAGAAGGCCTTCATGACCCAGCGTTGTAGCGGGACCTCTCCTGGCCAGTTGCAATTGGTGAATTTATTCAAATTATCCAAGTTGATGGTTGTCACTGGGTCACCGTTTCCAACATTGGAGTAACGGGACAAATTAACATATACGACACCAGGCATAAATTACCATCCAAATCTACTGAAGTTATCTTGTATGCTCTTGCTAATTGCCAGGATACCTGGTTGATACCTGGTTAATGGGGTTCTGGGAGTTCTTCTACTCCCCAAGCCCGGCCCGAGGCCAGGCTTGACTTGTGAGAGTTTGGTCCACCAGGCTGTTGCTTGGAGCGGCCCGCAGGCCCACATACCCACCACAGCCCGGTTGGTCCGGCACTCCTTGGAGGAATAAATCTAGTTTCCTCTTGAAAATGTCTTGGATGATAAGCTGATATGCAATGTAATGAATGTCAGCAGACACAGGGACTCAAGTATGAGTGGGGTATATGCTGCGGCGTTTGATGCATCACTTGCAAGTGGTGTAGATCCGGTGAACCTCGTATGATGTGCAGAATACGAGACAACATCTACAAGAGAACTTCAAAGGAAAGTGTCTCATCTCATTCCCTGCAGCTCAGACACTGAGAAGAAAACGAATCATCCGGTCATGCTCGATGGAAGTGTACTGCATTTGCAGAAAGCCAAATGATTTGAAGCTGAGGGTATGCTGTGACCGTTGCAATATTTGGCACCATGGATCATGTGTAGGTGTTACAGAATGTAATGATGATTCATGGATTTGTTTCTTGTGCGCTAGCAAGTTGTGAATTATAATTTAAAATAATTAATACATTATTATTATTATTATTATTATTATTATTATTATAACTTTACAAAATGCTTTGCTGAATCAAATAATGTTATTACTTTCAATGTGTTACAATAGCATAATTAAGTGCTGCAAGTGTCAGGTCTTTTATATAGTCGGTATTTGTTATATTCTGTACTCTTTTTATGTTATTTAAATTTCAAATAGAAATAGTTTTTAAAGTATGTATCTTAATAAATTTGAACCTTATATTATTTAACATCAACAAATTAGATTTCGAATATTAAAACCAATTTCAACCAATTAAAGTATTTATCCTTTAATGTTAAAAATTGTTCAAACTGCAATAAATATATAACACTGTACGGTACAGTTGTGTTTAATTATGTTTTGTGATTCCTTTGGAAAAGGTATTTGTGCACCAAGTACTACTAGGTCAGTATGAGATATGCTGAATGTTGTCAATATACCATCTGAATACGCCTCACTTTGCGTTAATCATTGGACGTCCTAATGATTAAGGTCCCCAAAAGGACTTAATCAGATCTCAGTGGACATTTTTACTCTCACTCTCTCTCTCTCTCTCTCAGAGCATCCCTTTGTGTGTTGTATGTGGGTGCTGAAGTTCAGTCTCTTCTCTATGTATAGGTGAAGGAACTTTCCATAATTGTTATTGCTAAAGTTTACTTGTAATACTAGGTATACATCCGGTGTTCTTACCCTCGACCGCGGCGAGGGTAAGCCGCGGCCGTATGGTCTGAAACCCACAAATATTTACAATGGGGAGGGGGGGGGGGGATAACATTTCCTCTTCAAGCACGCGCACACAAATGAACTATGTTACTTAACTGGAAGCACTCGTACAACATAATTTACACGATTTCTCAGGATAATTGTACTTCTTACCCGCATATATACAGTATAGTACCTAGGAGGTTCTCTTCAATGATATCTAAGATAATTAAAAGAACCTAAGCAAACAACTGTGGAAATGTGCAGGACAAACATATCAATTGTGACACTAGCTCTCCACATATGGCATTTGCTTAATTTAGAAACTGTACTTGTGGTCGATCTCGAACCCATGTTGTTGATGTGACGATGTATTATGAATTTTGTGGCTAGCTCCTCAAGATTGTAACTTGCTTAGATAAATAAATTGTGTGTTCAGTCCCTGAACCCATTATGTGATAAATTAACTAAACTAAAAACTATAGTATGGCGACGAAACCTGAACTGCATAATGTAAATAGGGATTAACCAGAAAAAGATACAGGTGAAGAATAACACCAGGTAACTGTAAAGCTGCCGCCTAGTTGGGTGGGTGTGGAGCACATGACTGTAAAGCTGCCGCCCAGTTGGGTGGGTGTGGAGCACATGACTGTAAAGCTGCCGCCCAGTTGGGTGGGTGTGCAGCAAGACTAGTAACTGTGTGACTCACCATAAATATAAAGTGCCTTGTATAGTGACTGTTGTGAGCCTCTTGTTGAATCACTTGTGACACAAAAGATTACTGATGTGTGTATTTGTGGTGGTGATTAAATATGTATGTGTATGTATATATGTATACGTATGAATATGTACATGTATGCATAAGTATGTGTACATTAATAATTTTGTAACTAGCGTCAAAAGATTGTTATTTGCTTAGCTAAACGAACTAGAGGGTTCAGTTCCTGAACCGATTATGTGCCTCTGTAATCCTTTACACCACCGCCCACGGGATGTGTATTATGGGTGCATAATAAAGAAAGAAAATGAATGGACCGAACCCCACAATTCATTTAGCTAAGCAAGTTACAATCTTGATGAGCTAGTTACAAAATTCACTATAAGTCGTCACATCATAAATGGGTTCGAGATGGACCACAAGTAGTGCATTACATAATTTATCAGTATTGTGCAGCCTGTGATCCCCGCCTGGCTGGATACTGATACCTAGGTAATTTTCATGTGTCCGGACACCGGCAATAAGGTGGTATTATTTATTTAACTTAAGAGATATATATTTTTAAATGGTGTCACATTAACGGCTACATCTTCCTTTCTTCTGACATATAGATTTTTAAGATTAATTAAAATATATGGAAACTAATTATACAATTTATTGGCTGGTGTGCAGGGCTTCACACTCTCAGAGCTAGCCATCAAGTAACTATCAAAACGCATATATCTTCGTTTTCACTTCAGTTATATTTATGACAAAGGATTTTAAATGTAGCCTATATTTCTACCTTTCAGATGACATAAATACTTTCGTTAATTACAATCTTATCTAGATCAAACTAACATTGATTTTCAAAAGGTTGTATATTTTCCATCAATGGAGAGCATCAGCCAAGTAGCCTTCTTTAAAATATGAATATCTTTCCTCACCCAATAAGATCTAATCTCTGAATAAAACGCAAAAAACGACTTGATTGTAACCTATCCACCGCTGCCCATTGGATGGGGGAGAGGGGGTTATGTGTAGGATAAACATATCAATTGTGACACTAGCCCTCCATATATGTCAGTTGCTTAAATTATAAACTGTACTTGTGGTCGGACTCGAGCCCATTGTTGATGTGACAATGTGCATTGACTTTTGTAACTAGCTTATCAAGATTATAACTTGCTTGGCTATATGAATTGTGGGGCTCAGTCCCTGAGCCCATTATGTGCCTCTGTAACACTCCACTATCGCTCATAGGATGGGTATGGGGTGCATAATAAATGAACTAAAATAATCTCTGCCTTTTTGATAACATATACAATTATAAGCTTTATTTGTGAATCTCAATTAATTAAACAATATATCAAAGAGCCTGTAGGGTTCGGTGAGATGAGCGAAGAGACATGGGAGATTTTACATAAGTACAGTACATGGTAGTTTAAATAGCGAACGCATGTCAACGAATAACGAGTATATATAACAAAACTATTGTCCTATGAAGTCGATTTAACTTCCAAACATATATTTTTTTAATAAATGTTAAATGTTTTCTGGCTAGTTATGTTAGATTTTATTAAAAATACGTATTCTACTTGTTAACATTATAATTTAAATTTGTGATAATTTGTGCAGAGAAGTGCGACAACTGGATATGCCAACAAACACTTTCCAAACAACGATATATCTTGGATAAGTCGCTCCACAACATTGACGCTTGGACCGTCGACTTCAGTTGATGCTACTTATTTCATAATGAAATTATATTAGTTTGGAGTAAATATATGTTTTCTCATGTTCTGCTTTCAGCACCCACATTATAGTAAATATACCATATTACTTCATTACTTAAATAATGCTAGGAGGGTTTGAGTAGCTTTGGGTCTTTAGTGGACAGAATCTCCAATAGATGGGGCGAGAGTCGCTCCCTCTCTCTCGCCCGAGCAAGAGTCGAAACTTAATTTAAAATTGATATATCTTTGTTCTCGAACTTGATATATTTCATTTGGTGAAATCATAATAATGTTCATATCTCGGTCTTTCTGGAGGCATATAAGATTTTAGGCTTTATTAGCGTATCTTTGTTAATTATACAATATATTTGCAAGTGCGTAGGCGTCTGCACTCCATGCCCGACAAGCTACTGAGCGCTACTATAAAAACATATGTATCTTCACTTGAGCTATAAATATGTCTATTGTAATGTATTTAAAATGAAGCTCTTATTTCTATCTTGCTTAAGACATATAAAACATTTGTGTTTATTAACGAATTTACGTGAAATAGTGGGATGCCCATAAATAGCCCATGTGGGACCTGAAAACTACAATTTTCATTATAATTGAACAGTTTCATTATAATTTAAACAGTCTCCGTGATGTAGTGGTAAGACACTCGCCTGGCGTTCCGCGAGCACTATGTCATGGGTTCGTATCCTGGCCGGGGAGGATTTACTGGGCGCAATTCCTTAACTGTAGCCTCTGTTTAACGCAACAGTAAAATGTGTACTTGGATGAAAAAACGATTCTTCGCGGCAGGGGATCGTATTCCAGGGACCTGCCCGAAACGCTACGCGTACTAGTGGCTGTACAAGAATGTAACAACTCTTGTATATATCTCAAAAAAAAAAAAAAAAAAAAAAAAAAACATTGATCTGAGAGAGAGTTGCTCTGTCGTTCAGTCTGTACGGGGTGGGAGCTCCGTAATTTTTAAAATACATGTATCTTCATTAGAACTTTAAATATGTCCATGGTAAAGTGTTTAAAATGAAGCTTATATGTCTGCCTTTCTTGAGACATATAAAACATATATGTTTATTAACGAATTCACGTGAAATAAACATTGTTCTGAGAGAGAGTTGCTCGGTCGATCAATCTGTCCGGGGTTAAAGCTCGGCTATTATAAAAGTACACGTATCTTCGCTTTAAATTTAAATATGCCCATGGTAAGGTATTTAGAATGAAGCTTATATTTCTATCTTTCTTGTGACATATAAAACTCTTACGTTTATTAAGGAATCTGTGTGAAATAGGCATGGTTCTGAGATGAATGCTGCGGTTTTCGAGCGCGACGCGCGGCAATGGACGCCATACACATCCAGTGGGTGTTATTGGACCCTATACCCATTTTATTTGTGGTTGGAGCCCCATACCCATTCTATGGGTGGTTGGAGCCCCATACCCATCCTGTGGGTTGTAGTGGACGCCATACTCATCCTGTGGGTGGTATTGGACCCCGGCCATACCCTTCCTGTGGGTGGATGTGATCCCCATACTCATCCTGTGGGTGGATGTGACCCTCATACCCATCCTGTGGGTGGTATTGGACCCCTTTCCCACCTAACAGGCGGTAGGTGACAATATACCCATCCTAGCTATAGTTGGTATAGTAGACACAATACCGTCCTGTTTGCAGTAGTTTACCCCATAGACATTCCAACATAACATCGTTTTCTGTTAGCGTTCCTGCAAAACATCATTTAAAGATTTGCAAAGCACAAACTATGGTATATAATATTGATTGGTGAAGGACTGTTATTCTATGTAATAATTTTTAGTGCTTATTATAATTTACTAAGAACAACTAATATTTCTCAAAACAAAACTACGAGCCTTCAATAGGAAGTAGCTGATCTGTAATATTCTAAGAGCATGGACAATAGTAGGTAAATTTCACAGCCCATGTGGGACCTGAAAACTACAACTTTCATTATAATTGAACCAATCACGAATATTCTGCTATCTATGTTGACGGACGGGTACTGTGAGACGTAAATTGGTACGTGAGGAAGAGTTTGGGCCTTGGTAAAAAAAGTAAGTGGGAATATATCACATATTTACTAATTCATATTCAACATATTGACTTTAAGCATTAAGTCATATATGTGCTGTCTTGTGTGAGAACGGGTTGCAACCACATACGATCCAGGAGTGCACTCAGGTCACATACGGTCCAGGAGTGCACTCAGGTCACATACGGTCCAGGAGTGCACTCAGGTCACATACGGTCCAGGAGTGCACTCAGGTCACATACGGTCCAGGAGTGCACTCAGGTCACATACGGTCCAGGAGTGCACTCAGGTCACATACGGTCCAGGAGTGCACTCAGGTCACATACGGTCCAGGAGTGCACTCAGGTCACATACGGTCCAGGAGTGCACTCAGGTCACATACGGTCCAGGAGTGCACTCAGGTCACATACGGTCCAGGAGTGCACTCAGGTCACATACGGTCCAGGAGTGCACTCAGGTCACATACGGTCAAGGAGTGCACTCAGGTCACATACGGTCCAGGAGTGCACTCAGGTCACATACGGTCCAGGAGTGCATTCTGATGTTTGGCTCATTTCCATAAAGCTGTCAATAAGTCATTTATAAGTTAATAAGTGGGTAGTTATTAGGTACTAACTCCAGGTACTAACCCCTGGAGTTAGAGACCTGTTGTGGGTTGCATCCTGGACAAGGTCAGTGGTAGGCCTAGGCTGTCTTAATAAGCCTAACAGGCTCACTGTCCTGTCCAATGGGAAACAAAAATACTTGTGAACAATTACAAGTTTTAAATATCCGAGAGATTGTGCATCTAACCACAAGATTAGGGAGCCCATAGATAAAATTAACTTACTAAAGATAAGAAAAACTAGTACAATATTTATGTTAATTTACTAATCTTCGCTGTTAATGAAGACGGGCCAACAAGCTGTGTATTAAGCCTACCAACAAGATAGGTCTATTAATGTCAACTTGTGAAAGTGCTGCAATGGAATGGTTAATGATTAACACAAGAAAATCTCACTGCAGAGTTGTACTTAACTTAAAAGTACCACCAAACCAGTGTTATACTTTACAACCTCTTTCATCGACACATAACTGCTCTTCTCTCTTCGGCAAGGTAACGTCCAAGAGCTTATCGGTCCCTCTTGACGTACAACTGCCTCCATAGAACCTACCGTTAAGTAAGGTCTGTTCACACCTTCCTTCAGCAAGGGCTCGAACTTGCGGTGTTCTCTTCCAAGTTTGACTGTCCACAGCAGTTTGTGGTGGTAGGCCAGTGTGCATGAGACAGGGAAGAGAAGCCTCCACCTCCGCTGACCCTCACCTTCCTGACATCGTTCTGTCCGTTCGTCGACACGGGTTTGATTTATTTATTTATTTATTTATTTATTTATTTATTTATGCATATACAAGAATGTACATAAGGAATGTAAGGATACAAATATGGTAATTACAGTCTTGTAAAGCCACTAGCACGCGCAGCGTTTCGGGCAGGTCCTTAATCTAAGAAAATTTTAAGGAGGTAAATACTTGCAAAGTTTATAGACAAAAAAATGAAAAAAAAAGATGAGAGAAAATTATAGGTACAGTATATTAAAGCACATAGGTAGCTATGATTGATTGCAATGACAGCTTAAAATGGTAGTTGACAACAAATTGGTAGGCACAATACAGCAGAAACAATATATGATTGATTGCAATGACAGCTTGAATGGTAGTTGACAAAAATTGGTAGTCACAATACAGCATATGGCTAGCACATAAAAGAAGACAGCAATGAACACAATGATAAGGTTGTTTGATATTACATAAAAATTAGGAGATTGGGTAACACTAGGTACAGAGCAAATTTAAAGCTCAGTGTAGGAAACTAAATAGATGAAGTTAGGTACTTTTTGGTTTTGCTTTTAAATAAGGCAAAAGTTTTACAGTTTTTCAATTCACTAGGGAGTGAGTTCCATAGACTAGGTCCCTTAATTTGCATAGAGTGTTTACACAGATTAAGTTTGACCCTGGGGATATCAAAGAGATATTTATTTCTGGTGTGGTGATAATGGGTCCTATTACATCTGTCCAGGGAGAGTTTCAGAGCATGGTTTGCATTTAAGAACAGGGTTTTGTAAATGTAGTTGACACAAGAGAATGTGTGGAGGGAGTTAATATTTAGCAAGTTTAGGGATTTAAACAAGGGAGCTGAGTGTTGTCTGAAAGCAGAGTTAGTTATTATTCTGATAGCAGATTTTTGCTGTGTGATGATGGGCTTAAGGTGGTTTGCAGTGGTAGACCCCCATGCACAGATACCATAATTAAGATAGGGGTAGATTAGTGCATAATATAGTGAGAGGAGAGCAGAGTTAGGAACATAATATCTGATTTTGGAGAGTATACCAACTGTCTTAGAGACTTTCTTAGTTATGTGTTGAATGTGGGTGCTGAAGTTGAGTCTCTTGTCTAGGAATAGGCCAAGAAACTTGCCATCATTTTTATTACTGATGTTAATGTTGTCTATCTGTAGCTGAATTGCATTTGATGATTTGCTTCCAAATAAGATGTAGTAAGTCTTTTCGATGTTTAATGTTAGTTTGTTCGTTGACATCCATAAGTGGACTTTTTTTAATTCATTATTCACAACATTATTTAGTGTATGTGGGTTGAGGTTTGAGTAGATAAGGGTAGTATCGTCAGCAAACAATATAGGTTTGAGAATATTAGAGACATTAGGCAGATCGTTTATATATATAAGAAATAGAAGAGGTCCTAAGATGCTGCCCTGTGGCACTCCAACGGTAATTGGTAGAGTGGAAGAAGTTGTATCATTGATGGTTACATATTGGTGTCTGTCACTAAGATAGGATCGGATGTAGTCAAGGGCAAGGCCTCGGATTCCATAATGCTGGAGTTTAAGTAAGAGGAAGTTGTGATTAACAGTATCAAAGGCTTTTCTTAGGTCAATGAAGAGTCCAATCGGAAACTCATTTTTGTCAAGGGCTGAGTAGATAATGTCAAGGAGACTAATGATTGCATCATTGGTGCTCTTTTGGGACCGGAAGCCAAACTGGCAGGGGCTGAGTATGTCGAATTTTACGAGGTAGGAATAGAGCTGTTTGTAAATAATTTTTTCAAATATTTTTGATAGAATGGGTAGATTTGATATTGGTCTATAATTGTTTATGTCCGCCGGATTGCCTCCTTTATGGACTGGCGTTACTCTTGCTTTTTTGAGGATATCAGGGAAGGTGTGATACTCTATAGATTTGTTGAACAGTAGTGCTATGGGTGGGGCAAGGGCATGGGAGGCTCTCTTGTACACAATGGACGGAATTTCACTGGTGTTCCCTGCCTTGGTTTTTAGAGAATGTATGATGGACACAACATCTGCCGGGCTGATTGGTGAAAGGAGAAGAGAGTTTGGATAGCTGCCTGAGAGATATGTGTTAATATGTGTCTGAATCTGTGGGATTTTACTGGCAAGATTAGCACCAACCGATGAAAAGAAACTGTTAAATTCATTTGCCATTTCTAAGTCAGTTGACGGTATACCCCCATCCTTGTAGAGTTTTATTTGGTTATGTGAGTGTTGTTTAGTTCCTAGGATACTAGAGATAGTTTTCCAAGTGCTTTTCATGTTGCCTTTTGCTTCATTGAATCTATTCACATAATATGCAAGTTTTGCCTTTCTTATGATACTGGTAAGCATTGATGAGTACCTTTTAGCTACTTCCTTTGAAACTAGGCCAATCCTAACTTTCTTTTCATATTCATGTTTCTTGTTGATTGAGTTGAGAATGCCACTTGTGAGCCATGGATTGTTTAATCTTTTGTCAGTTACTTGCTTGGTAAGGAGGGGACAATGAATGTTGTAGAGGCTTAGAGTTTTGGAGATGAAGAGGTTAGCTAATGAATTTATATCATGGGTATTATTGAATTCAGAATCCCAGTTAATATTGTAAAGTGCCTCTGTAAGATTGTCTAAAGCTGATTCACTGTGTAGCCTAAATGAAAGTTTCTTGCTTTTTGGTGGTGTTATGTCCATGTTCGCTATGAGAAAGGTAGGATAGTGGTCAGTTGTTCTGTCGTAGATTATACCAGATACAAGGGGAGCTGTTATGTTTGTCCATATGTGGTCCAAGGTAGTGGCTGATGTTTGAGTGACTCGGGTAGGTTTGGTGATTGTGGGGATTAGCATACAGGAGTTCATGCTCCTTCATTAGCATGTTCAGAGACTGATCAACTCCTGTTCATTAGAGTTCATTAGCATACAGGAGTTGATCAGTCTCTGAGTCGTTCCTCATTCTCTTGTCGTTTCCGTTAGGTACACTGTCAACACTACGCCTTACATCCTATCTTCTCCGTTTCTTCTGTCCCCTGGTTAGAACTTCTTGAAAATTACTCTACTGACTGGCTGGCTGCTTTCTGAGTCTGTGTCCATGTGAATATTGCCGTGGGGAGTAGCCAGTTCTCCTGTTGACCGATTCTCCATCTCAGTACCCAGCATGGGAGGAGATGTGTAGAATGCGATATGTTGCAGAGGTGTTACCCTGACAAAGGGTGCAGGTGAGACGAGAGCAACTGAACGACGTCCTCACCCGTCGACCGTCTTGTAAACACTGTGGAATGCCTTAGGCAGTGTTGTGGTGGAGGCTGGCTCCATACACAGTTTATAATGTGCATATGACAGAGCCCAATAGGCTCAGGAACCTGTACACTAGTTGATTGGCAGTTGAGAGATGGGACCAAAGAGCCACAGATCAACCGCCGCAAGCACAATTAGGAGAGTACACTAGTTTCTGCTTTAAATATCTATAAAGAATGTATAGTAGGAACGTCCACAGAAAACGAAGCTACAGTGGCATGTGTATGGGGAAAACTACTACAAACAGAATTCAATGGTGTCTACTTTCACTGTATGATGGGTATAGAGTCCACTACCACTTATTAGGTGAGTAATGGGTCCATACCACTTGCAGGATGGATTTTGGCACACAACTGCCCAAAGGATGGGTATGGGGGTGCAACACCACCATCCACAGGAAAGGTATGGGAACCACCACCACCCACAGGATGGGTATGGGGTCCAATACTGCCCACAGGATGGGTATGTGGTCTAATACTGCCCAAAGATGGGTATGGGGTCCACTACCGTCCACAGGTAGGATATGGGGTCCACTACCATCCACAGGATGGGAATGGGGTCCACAACCAACCACAGGATGGGTATGGAGTTCACCACCACCCACAGGATGGGTATAGGGTCCACCACCACCCACAGGATGGGTATGGGGCCCAATGCCACCCACAGGATAGGTATGGGGTCCACTGCCACCCACAGGATGGGTATGGGGTCCAATACCACCCACAGGATGGGTATGGGGTCCAATACTCCCAACAGGATGGGTATGGGGGTCCAATACCACCCACAGGATGGGTATGGGGTCCAATACCACCCACAGGATGAGTATAAAATAAAATAAAATAAAATAAAATGTTTATTTAGGTAAGGTACATACATACAATAATTTTTTACAAAGATTGGTTGACTTATAGGTAGAGCTAGTACATACAATGCCTAAAGCCACTATTACGCAAAGCGTTTCGGGCATGATAAACTTAAATGACAAGCTTAATACTAATTGAGCATAATGAGTAGAATGAAAACAAGAAATGAAAACATAGATGAAAAAGCAGCACAAGTACAATTATGTCGACAAACAGCGCTCTTTAAAAAAAACAGACATTGGTTGACAATAGAAGGGTAAGGTAGGTTACAGGGAATTTATTAGGTATAGCTTCGTTTTTAACTTAAACTGGTTGAGAGAGGTACAGTCTTTAACATGGTTGGGAAGGTCATTCCACATTCTGGGCCCCTAGATTTGTAGAGCATTTCTAGTTTGATTAAGTCGTACTCTAGGAATATCAAAACTGTATTTATTTCTGGTGTGGTGCTCATGGGTTCTGTTACAGTATGGGGTCTAATACCACCCACAAGATGGGTATGGGGTCCACTACCACCCACTGGATGGGTATGGGGTCCATTAACACCCACAGGATGAGTATGGGGTCCAATACCACCCACAAGATGGGTATGGGGTCCACTACCACCCACAGGATGGGTATGGGGTCCAATACCACCCACAGGATGGGTATGGGGTCCAATACCACCCACAGGATGGGTATGGGGTCCACTACCACTCACAGGATGGGTATGGGGTTCAATACCACCGACAGGAAGGGTATGGGGTCCACTACCACCCACAGGATGGGTATGGGGTCCACTACCACCCACAGGATGGGTATGGTGTCCACTACCACCCACAGGATGCGTATGGGGTCCAATACCACCCAAAGGATGGGTATGGGGTCCACTACCACCCACAGGATGGACATGGGGTCCAATACCACTCACAAGATGGGTATGGGGTCCAATACCACCCACAGGAAGGGTATGGGGTCCAATACTACCCATAGGATGAGTATGGGGTCCACCACCACCCACAGGATGGGTATGGGGTCCAATACCACCCACAGGATGGGTATGGGGTCCAATACTACCCATAGGATGGGTATGGGGTCCACCACCACCCACAAGATGGGTATGGGGTCCAATACCACCCACAGAATGGGTATGGGGGTCCAATACTACCCATAGGATGGGTATGGGGTCCACCACCACCCACAGGATAGGTATGGGGTCCACTACCATCCACAGGATGGGTATGGGGTCCAATACCACCCACAGGATGGGTATGGGGTCCACTACCACTCACAGGATGGGTATGGGGTTCAATACCACCGACAGGAAGGGTATGGGGTCCACTACCACCCACAGGATGGGTATGGGGTCCACTACCACCCACAGGATGGGTATGGTGTCCACTACCACCCACAGGATGCGTATATGGGGTCCAATACCACCCAAAGGATGGGTATGGGGTCCACTACCACCCACAGGATGGACATGGGGTCCAATACCACTCACAAGATGGGTATGGGGTCCACTACCACCCACAGGAAGGGTATGGGGTCCAATACTACCCATAGGATGAGTATGGGGTCCACCACCACCCACAGGATGGGTATGGGGTCCAATACCACCCACAGGATGGGTATGGGGTCCAATACTACCCATAGGATGGGTATGGGGTCCACCACCACCCACAGGATGGGTATGGGGTCCAATACCACCCACAGAATGGGTATGGGGGTCCAATACTACCCATAGGATGGGTATGGGGTCCACCACCACCCACAGGATGGGTATGGGGTCCACTACCATCCACAGGATGGGTATGGGGTTCAATACTACCCATAAGATGGGTATGGGGTCCAATAAGGCCCACTGGATGTGTATGGCTTCCATTGCTGCCAATAGGATGAGTATATGGTCCAGTATCGCCCACAGGATTAGTATATAGGGTCGATAGGGGGGTCAAAATATAATTAACAAAATTAATTACAATTTTGCCTAATCAGAGGATTTCAATTAAGTCCTATTAAAGTGAGGATAATGCTGGTATTCACTGTCACGCAGGACAGAGGGTCATACACAAGACAATAGGTCTAAACTGTAGGCTGAAGCACATATATATCATGGTTACAATCAATGTTTTAATGTATGGATATGTGAGGTCCTTAATCTAAGAAAATTTTAAGGAGGTAAATACTTGCAAAATTTATAGACAAAAAAATGATAACAGATAACATGGAATGAAAAAAAAAGAAGATGAGAGAAAATTATAGGTACAGTATATTAAAGCACATAGGTAGCTATGATTGATTGCAATGACAGCTTAAAATGGTAGTTGACAACAAATTGGTAGGCACAATACAGCAGAAACAATCTAAGATTGATTGCAATGACAGCTTGAATGGTAGTTGACAAAAATTGGTAGTCACAATACAGCATATGGCTAGCACATAAAAGAAGACAGCAATGAGCACAATGATAAGGTTGTTTGATATTACATAAAAATTAGGAGATTGGGTAACACTAGGTACAGAGCAAATTTAAAGCTCAGTGTCGGAAACTAAATAGATGAAGTTAGGTACTTTTTGGTTTTGCTTTTAAATAAGGCAAAAGTTTTACAGTTATTCAATTCACTAGGGAGTGAGTTTCATAGACTAGGTCCCTTAATTTGCCTAGAGTGTTTACACAGATTAAGTTTGACCCTGGGGATATCAAAGAGATATTTATTTCTGGTGTGGTGATAATGGGTCCTATTACATCTGTCCAGGGAGAGTTTCAGAGCATGGTTTGCATTTAAGAACAGGGTCTTGTAAATGTAGTTGACACAAGAGAATGTGTGGAGGGAGTTAATATTTAGCAAGTTTAGGGATTTAAACAAGGGAACTGAGTGTTGTCTGAAAGCAGAGTTAGTTATTATTCTGATAGCAGATTTTTGCTGTGTGATGATGGGCTTAAGGTGGTTTGCAGTGGTAGACCCCCATGCACAGATACCATAATTAAGATAGGGGTAGATTAGTGCATAATATAGTGAGAGGAGAGCAGAGTTAGGAACATAATATCTGATTTTGGAGAGTATACCAAATGTCTTAGAGACTTTCTTAGTTATGTGTTGAATGTGGGTGCTGAAGTTGAGTCTCTTGTCTAGGAATAGGCCAAGAAACTTGCCATCATTTTTATTACTGATGTTAATGTTGTCTATCTGTAGCTGAATTGCATTTGATGATTTGCTTCCAAATAAGATGTAGTAAGTCTTTTCGATGTTTAATGTTAGTTTGTTCGTTGACATCCATAAGTGGACTTTTTTTAATTCATTATTCACAACATTATTTAGTGTATGTGGGTTGAGGTTTGAGTAGATAAGGGTAGTATCGTCAGCAAACAATATAGGTTTGAGAATATTAGAGACATTAGGCAGATCGTTTATATATATAAGAAATAGAAGAGGTCCTAAGATGCTGCCCTGTGGCACTCCAACGGTAATTGGTAGAGTGGAAGAAGTTGTATCATTGATGGTTACATATTGGTGTCTGTCACTAAGATAGGATCGGATGTAGTCAAGGGCAAGGCCTCGGATTCCATAATGCTGGAGTTTAAGTAAGAGGTAGTTGTGATTAACAGTATCAAAGGCTTTTCTTAGGTCAATGAAGAGTCCAATCGGAAACTCATTTTTGTCAAGGGCTGAGTAGATAATGTCAAGGAGACTAATGATTGCATCATTGGTGCTCTTTTGGGACCGGAAGCCAAACTGGCAGGGGCTGAGTATGTCGAATTTTACGAGGTAGGAATAGAGCTGTTTGTAAATAATTTTTTCAAATATTTTTGATAGAATGAGTAGATTTGATATTGGTCTATAATTGTTTATGTCCGCCGGATTGCCTCCTTTATGGACTGGCGTTACTCTTGCTTTTTTGAGGATATCAGGGAAGGTGTGATACTCTATAGATTTGTTGAACAGTAGTGCTATGGGTGGGGCAAGGGCATGGGAGGCTCTCTTGTACACAATGGACGGAATTTCACTGGTGTTCCTTGCCTTGGTTTTTAGAGAATGTATGATGGACACAACATCTGCCGGGCTGATTGGTGAAAGGAGAAGAGAGTTTGGATAGCTGCCTGAGAGATATGTGTTAATATGTGTCTGAGTCTGTGGGATTTTACTGGCAAGATTAGCACCAACCGATGAAAAGAAACTATTAAATTCATTTGCCATTTCTAAGTCAGTTGACGGTATACCCCCATCCTTGTAGAGTTTTATTTGGTTATGTGAGTGTTGTTTAGTTCCTAGGATACTAGAGATAGTTTTCCAAGTGCTTTTCATGTTGCCTTTTGCTTCATTGAATCTATTCACATAATATGCAAGTTTTGCCTTTCTTATGATACTGGTAAGCATTGATGAGTACCTTTTAGCTACTTCCTTTGAAACTAGGCCAATCCTAACTTTCTTTTCATATTCATGTTTCCTGTTGATTGAGTTGAGAATGCCACTTGTGAGCCATGGATTGTTTAATCTTTTGTCAGTTACTTGCTTGGTAAGAAGGGGACAATGAATGTTGTAGAGGCTTAGAGTTTTGGAGATGAAGAGGTTAGCTAATGAATTTATATCATGGGTATTATTGAATTCAGAATCCCAGTTAATATTGTAAAGTGCCTCTGTAAGATTGTCTAAAGCTGATTCACTGTGTAGCCTAAATGAAAGTTTCTTGCTTTTTGGTGGTGTTATGTCCATGTTCGCTATGAGAAAGGTAGGATAGTGGTCAGTTGTTCTGTCGTAAATTTTACCAGATACAAGGGGAGCTGTTATGTTTGTCCATATGTGGTCCAAGGTAGTGGCTGATGTTTGAGTGACTCGGGTAGGTTTGGTGATTGTGGGGATTAGCATACAGGAGTTCATGCTGTTAAGGAAATAGTCAACTTGAGAGCAATTTTGTTGACCCAGGTCAATATTAAAATCTCCTCCCAGAATGAAGTGGTTTTTGTTGAGATTGTTGTTTATAATAAGATTCCTTAGGTTGTCTGAGAAAGAAGCTATGTTAGTATTGGGAAATCTATAGATGGCTCCAATAGTCAAAGAAGATTTAAGGGATTTAATTGTAAACTGAGCAAAAGTATATTCACAGTAGTCATCTCTGTCACTAATAACACTGTTGCAGATAAATGTATCTCGGTAATATATAGCTGTGCCACCACCTTTTTTATTAGGCCTACAGTTATGAATAGCTTTATAACCAGCTAAGTTGTAGAGTTGGGTATAGTCTTTATTTAGCCAAGTTTCTGTTAAAATAATGAACGATAGGTTAGTACCTATTGCTGTGAGTAATGCATTTAAATCGTCAAAATGTTTACCAAGTGATCTAACATTTTGGTTATAAACTGATAGACAGGTGCTATTTTGAAGTTTGTTTTTAGCCTGGTGTGCTGTGAAATACTTGCATTAATGATGATCAATGTGCTGGTTGGTGTAGATATGAGACAGAAGATTTTGATCAGGATCAATATCAGTGTGCATAGGATGCAGAGGGATCACGATACAAGATACACGATAAAGCAAAACACAAGAATAAAAGCAAATACAATAAAATAGTAACAATTTAGAAGTAAAATAAAGATCCAATAGATAGCCAGGGAGGACACAGAAGTTACATAAAATAAGAAAAACAAAAAATCAGTAGAGACTGACAATATAAATGTAAAATAAAAAATAATAAGAAAAATGATAATCATAAAAAAAAAAAAAAAATGATCTTGAAGATAATTAGCTTAGTAATGGTTAATTAACAGGGTAATAAAAAGCCCTAGGTTTAGTGACAAGGGGATTTTTTTTTTTTTTTTTTGAGATATATACAAGAGTTGTTACATTCTTGTACAGCCACTAGTACGCGTAGCGTTTCGGGCAAGTCCTTAATCCTATGGTCCCTGGAATACGATCCCCTGCCGCGAAGAATCGTTTTTTCATCCAAGTACACATTTTACTGTTGCGTTAAACAGAGGCTACAGTTAAGGAATTGTGCCCAGTAAATCCTCCCCGGCCAGGATACGAACCCATGACATAGCGCTCGCGGAACGCCAGGCGAGTGTCTTACCACTACACCACGGAGGATTAACTAAGAACAAATAATTAAGAGTATAAAACAGGCAAAGATGACAAACAAAAAAAAAATAAAATAAAAAAATAAAAATAAAAATAAACACCTTTGGAAAGGAAAGGCAGAGCTTAAGTACACTTTGGTTGTATGTGAGACTACAAATTATGTTCTGGCTATTCAGCTGATATCCCACAGTCATCCAGGAAAGAAGTGAGGTGTGCTTCAGTGGTTATGACATAAGTTTTTCCAGAGTCAGTCTTCTTAGCTATTATTTTACCATCGCGCACAAATCAATGTTTAATAGCAGTGGATCTATTGCAAATTCCACGTAGTTTAAATAAGAGATTTTGTCTGAATCTGGTAAGACATTCGTTCACATAAACCTTGGATTTCATAGCGACTGCAGTAGTGATAAGGTCTGACTTACGGGAGCAGCTATCTAACTTCACCCTTATCTTTCTGTTGTTTGTACCAGATGATTTGGCACCCACTCTATAAGCTGACTTAATGTCTCTTGCTTCGATTGAATAATTCAACTTAGTACGCAATTCCTGGATCACGATGGCAGTACAATCTTCTCTGTCAGTTTCATGGGGAAAATCCTGTGGTGAGATGATGACAGAATCAAGGAGCTTAAGCTGGTCTGATTCGTCTTGGGTTGCAGTGTGTTGCTGTTGTAGGGAGTTAAAATGGTTCTCTAACTTTTGTAGCATCTCTTCTTGCTTCTTAGAGGTTTCTGCTGGTTTAAAGTTAGTAACCGAGATCTGAAGAGAGCTTAATTCCTGTTCGAGGTGGCCGACTCTGGCAGACAGATCTTGGTTAATCTTGTGCATGGCCAAAGCATCACTCTGAAGCTTCATTATCAGGTCCGACTGCTCTCGGATTATAGACTTTTGGTCGTCATGTATTTGAGTCAATAATCTGAGCCATGGATTATCAGCGAGACGCTTAAAGTCAGTACATGGGGAGGCAGCTCGTTTAAGTTGCTCCATATGGTTACATAACTGTTGTAAGGCTCGAGTCAGTGACGACGCTTCAATCAGCTGGGAAGGTTTGTTATTGTTGACGCAGGGAGGGTCGGTACTCCCCCCGGTAGCCCCTAAGGTGGAGACAGCCGCGTTATTCCTGTTGCTAGCTTGGCTGGTTGGGTTCATCCTGATAGGTGTGCTATCATTCTTTACGGCCTTGCCGAGCTTAGAATTGTTTGGCATGGTAGCAGCAGAGATGTATGCAGCAGATGGGGTAGACTCGTTGATATGGCAGCAGCAAACGTCAGGTTAGCTTCCTCCAGGGAGCAACACTAATGAGGTCGAGATGAGCTAGTAGGTTAGGTTTTGTCGAATATTTCGGTCACATTTAGGTTACTGGGTACTTAGCTGCCTTCTGGGGTTGTTACATCATGTTAGGGATGTTGTGGGCTCAAGGAGCAGCTGATAAAGTTGGAGGGGCAGCAGGGTCGTCAGGAGCGGATGAGCGTTCGAGCGTGAATGAGAAATGTGAATACATATCAAATGTATACACAGATAAATCACAGTATCGTGATATATCACAGGAACTGTGATGAGGGTTCGAACCCCATGCACTGAGTGTTCTCAGATGCAGGCTCTAGTCCACTACGCCACGACATGGTCAAATGAATTGCAACTTGGAGTACTACTGCACCCACAAGGATCCCAAGGCTTCCACTGAAGCCAAACAGGTTTCACACAATTCCCCCATGAACTCGGTCTCTGTCATTCAGTAGTTCTGCCTTTCATGCCCCCATTTTAATGTCTTTCTCCATGTATTGATATATCACAATAATATGAATTCTATGTGTATTGAAAGGTCCATCAGAGGTAGAACTACTGGAGGACATAGACCAAATGCATGGGGAACTGCATGCACAACCGGCCATGGAATGGGTAAGGGGGTGCATAATAAAGAAAAAACGAATTGTGGGTGCAGTAGTAGCCAAGGTTGCAATTCTTTTGACCATGTTGTGGCACATTCGACTAGAGCAAGCATCTGGGAATGCCAAGCCCATAGGTTCGAACCACTCATCACGGTTAATGTGATTTGTTCATTAAATTTATTATATTTTCAAATAGGCCAGAGAGACGGAAATAACAGTTTCAAATGAGATCGACAAACTTGATGTTCAAAAGTCATTGATTCAAGAATGGCGATCTGACCTACAAATGATTTGTAAGGAGTTAGAGTTAAACACTGGAACAACCTCGAAGAACATCAAATATTCTATCGAGGCAGTTGCAGACTCTATTAGGCATCGCAAAAATCTGATTGCCACTCGTGTAGGTAGGCCTACTATATGTCTTTGTTAACTCTGAAACATTTTCTGTTTAGCTCTTGTCTATAATTTCTATGTAGGTAAAGGATAAGGAAAATTTCGTAACAACTTTAAAACTTTCAGCCCAAAAGACTTTATTTGCAGCATCCAGTAAAATGCGCTGTTCACTCCAGCACAAAAATGAGTGTGACAGGAAAAAGCTTTGAGGCTTCATAAAAACCTACAATAGTGAAAACTCTGAAACTCTCAGTGAAAAGGATGCAATAGAAGGTATCCTGCCATGGCACAATTTACTGCCTCATTATAGCAAAAATGGTATGTAACTACATCTTATTTTATCAGGGGTTACAATTTGGCATTATTAAGACAAGTAACATTTAGCATGCATAATGGATAAGCTTTGCTTATTTTTAAAGACAAATATCATCACTACTATTTGTAAAATAGGCGCAGTATCATAATCTGTAGGTTTTTATCAGGTTGATACTGCAAAATAAACTATGTATGGAATGTACCCAATTACCCAATCTCGCAATCTTTATGTACTTAACCCAAACAACCTTATCATTGTGTTCATTGCTGTCTTCTTTTATGTGCTAGCCATATGCTGTATTGTGCCTACTAATTTTTGTTAAACTACCATTCAAGCTGTCATTGCAATCAATCTGAGCTACCTTTGTGCTTTAATATACCTACAATTTTCTCTCATCTTTTATTTTTTCTTGCTTTGTAACTGTTATCATTTTTTTTTAAATTTTGCAAGTATTTACCTACTTAAAATTTTCTTAGATTAAATTGAGGACCTGGCCGAAACGCTGCGCGTACTAGTGGCTTTACAAGATTGTAATTACTATGCTATGTATCCTCAGTCCCAGTGTACCTTCTGTATATATATAAATAAATAAATAAATGTATTATGAAAGTACCTAAACTGTAATTACATTAAATTGAGTTTTAGTTTACTTACAGTAAATAAATTTTCTTCTTTTATTAGTGTCCCTGGCTCAAAAAAGAAGGCAGTAGAAGATGTGGAGCTTGAGAAGAGATCCAGAGAGGAGCAACAACATACCATTCAAGAAATGCTGCATTATCTCACATATTACAAGAAGAAGAGAGAGATTTTAACCGAACATACTAAAGAGTTATGTGGAATTTTCCCTTCATATCTAAGCAAGGTAAGCTAATACCTTATATTAAATGTGTGTTACAATTCAGTTCTTCATAAACATTTATCCAGCAGAACTTTAGACTTATATATACTAATTTTATACTTTATGTCTTGCTATTTATGGCTTTGACAGGTAGACAATTCCATAGTTTTAATATACTGGTGTCTTTTACATGTGAACTTTTATCAAAAATTTTCATTATTTATATAATCTAATTTCTTTAGTATTTTTAGACAAATTTGTAATTGTCTTAAATCCCATTAAATATTTTATATATTACAGGATCCTAACAAGTACACTATTGAAGAGAAGTACTTATCACCCAAAAATAATAGTGGAATCCTGGCTCTTTTGAAGCAAAGGCAAAAGTTGTGTACTGACAAGCTGATTACTACTGGCCTCCATTGTCTTGCCTGCACTTTGTTTCCCATCAATCATATCACTCATTCTTACAGGTGTGAGAGAGAGAGGGACAAGATCATCCAAGAGGAACAACACCTGAAGGCTGATCCACACCTGAAGGTAGCACCACACCTGAAGGCTGATCCACACCTGAAGGCAGCACCACACCTGAAGGCAGCACCACACCTGAAGGCAGCTCCACACCTGAAGGCAGCACTACACCCTCCACTTTTGCAGTTTTGCCCCATTTGCCAGCAACATTTGGCTGCTTTAATTAATAATTAATTAATTCTCTCCACAAACAGGACCAAAACTTGCTCCAAGCGGAATCACAGTTTCGGACGATCGAGCGGCAACAAGGAAAAGTGTATACTCTTTTCACTGTGCTGACCTTAATTTTCGATGTACATATTTCATTTTTGTACCAATGTGTTTGCAATAGAATGTTCTTGAAGAACATATGTATAAAATGTCACCAAACTGTGATTTAAACCACTACCAATAAAGAAACTAAGTGGATCACTAGCCGTGAGCTGCAAACAGCGACGAGATGTTTCCATTCTTTTCAGGGTTGTCAACTCCACATTTGTCCTACAGCGTTAAATTTGGTATCTTTGAGATCGCAATAAAATTCCCTACATGGACATATGCATATAAATGTAGAATCATGATCGCAGCCCACCCGCAGGAGTGTGGGAAGTGGGCGAAGTGTTACCCGTTACCGTACCTTGGCGATCTACAATAGTTTCACCACGAAGATACAAGCCAATGCCGTTCTCCCAAATAGACTATGTGGCTATTAGAGAAAACGTAAATTGTTTGGTAAACATGTTCATACTATCCCCAAGTCGATCAGATAAGAATTGAATTTTATAGAAATATTTGTTCGTCGGGCATAAAAATATGTCTACTCGGACAGCTACAAGTGACCCCCGGCGGACACGATCTTGTGTCCGCGGGGGGAGTAAAGTGCTTATTAATAAAAACAAAATCGCCCTGCATTGCTTCACACATCCTGACCAAAAAAAAGACATTTTAACAATTTATTTATTAATTTATTTCAGTAAAATGCTTTTCTTTGTTTAGTGTGAGTTTGTTGGTTGACATCCACAAGCAGATTTTTTTTAAGCATGTAAGAGACATTAGGAAGATCATTTATTTTTTTTTTAATTTTTATTTATTTAAATAAATAATAAATAAATAAATAAATGTTTATTTAGGTAAGGTACATACATATTAGATTTTTTTTTTTTACAAAGATTGGTGGACTTATAGATAGAGGTAGTACATACAATGCCTAAAGCCACTATTACGCAAAGCATTTCGGGCATGAAAAACTTAAATGACTAAAGCTTAATACTAATTGAGCATAAAGACTAAAATGAAAACATAGCTGAAAAAGCAGCACAAATAAAATTCTGTCGACAAACAGCGCTCTTTAAAAAAAAAAACCAGACATTGGTTGACAATAGAGGGGTAAGGTAGGTTACAGGGAATTTATTAGGTATAGCTTCTTAAAATTTATTTTAAGAAGTTTATTTATTCTAATAAAATTTATTTATTTATATACAAGAAGGTACATTGGGTTTGTGAGAATACATAGCATAGTACAGTAATTACACTCTTGTAAAGCCACTAGTACGCACAGCGTTTCGGGCAGGTCCTTAATCTAACAGATAATTTTAAGTAGGTAAATTCTAGAAGAATTAATAAAATGATAACAAATACATTGCAAGAAAAAAATGAGATGAGAGAGATTAGTAAGTATATTAAAGCACATGGCATTGGTATATTAAAGCTCTGATTGATTACATTGACAGCTTGATTGGTAATATAAACAAGATTAATAGACACCATACAGCAGATTGACAGTTCATATAAGAAGACAGCAATGATCACAATGATAAAGATGTTCAGATTGGGTACATAAAAATTGGGAGATTGGGTAGCAATAGACACAGTGCAATTTTAAAGCAAAATGTAAAAAACTATGCAGATGAAATTAGGTACTTTTTAGTATTGTTTTTGAATGACGTAAAAGTTGGACAGCTTTTCAATTCAATAGGGAGTGAGTTCCCTACACTGGGTCCCTTTATTTGCATAGAGTGTTTACACAGATTAGGTTTGACTCTGGAGATATCAAAGAGATATTTTTTCTGATGTGGTGATTATGGATCCTATTACATCTGTCCAAAGACAGTTTCAGAACAGGGTTTGCATTTAAAAACAGGGTTTTGTTTATGCAACTGACACAAGAGAATGTGTGCAGTGAGTTTATGTTTAGCGTGTTTAGGGATTTAAACACGGGGGCTGAGTGTTGTCTGAAAGCAGAGTTTGTTATTGCTCTTATAGCAGAATTTTGCTGGGTGATGATGGGCTTGAAGTAGTTTGCAGTGGTTGAACCCCATGCACAGATACCATAATTAAGATAGGGATAGATTAGTGCATAAAACAGTGAGAGGAGAGCAGAGTTAGGTATATAATATCTGATTTTCGAGAGTATACCAACTGTTTTAGAGATGTTCTTAGTTAGCTATTGTATGTGGGGGCTGAAGTTAAATCTCTTGTCTGGGTATAGGCCAAGAAACTTTCCATCATTTTTATTACTGATGTTAACATTGTCTATCTGAAGCTGAATTGCATTTGTTAATTTGCTTCCAAATAAGATGTAGTAGTCCTTTTCTATATTTAGTGTGAGTTTGTTGGTTGACATCCATAGGTGTACTTTTTAAATTAATTAAAAGGGTTATAAAGGCACATAATGGGCTCAGGGACTGAACCCCACAATTCATTTAGCTAAGCAAGTTACAATCTTGATGAACTAGTATCAAAATTCAATATAAGTCGTCACATCAACAATGGGTTCGAGATCGACCTCAAGTACAGGTTCTAAATTAAGCAACTGACATATGTGGAGAGCTAGTGTCAAAATTTATGTTTGTCCTGCACACCGCCCCCCATCCAGTGGGCAGCGGTGGATAGATTACAATCACTTAGTTACTACCTACAGTTAGCAAACTGGGGATATTTGGCTAAAATTTCTGGTAGCAGATCATTTTGAATGAAATATTGACACATCGCTGGAACATTGGTTATAGAATTGTCTCTAAATTCACGTATCTTTTCGCACTCCATCACATAGTGACGGAGGGTGTGCGAATAATTTTGTTGACACAGTTTACATTTGGTCAGGTCTACATCAGCAGATAATGAGAATTCCCAGAGATACTTGTAACCGAGTCTAAGCCGAGCAGTAGTAACATCTAGAAGTCTGCTGATTTTATTGGATGATCCATAGATGTGTGGCTCCTCTTGCATGGTTTTATACCAAGAGAAACAACAACGACACTTTCCTGCACCGTGGGAGATTAACCCTTTCCAATTTTAATCCCTACCTTTCCACCCAAGAAACAAATTAGAGGGCAGCCCAAGCTTCGTCTTGAGGCAAAGATCAATGCCTTAAGCCATATTGATGCTCTGTCCACAGAGCATTCTCTCTCTCTCAAATCATATATACTGATGGTTCCCTACACCGCACCACGGGTGCAGTTGTTCTGACAATGGGCGATGGCTTGTACTTTGAGTGCGGAGTCCGTATAAACAACTGGGCCTCTACCCTTCAGACCGAACTATTTGTCTTGCTTCTTACACTGAAATGTGTACAAGTCTCCAAACTTGATACATTAATTGTCAGTGACTCCTTATCATTCTTAATTGCTCTCAACTCTTTAACACATAACTGTAACGTGCTCGTGTCCGAAGCTAGACACAAATACAACAAGATTATTAAGGATGGTAACAGAGTCCATTTCATGTGGTCTCCATCTCATGTTGGCCTCCGAATGCATGATAGAGCTGATAAGTTAGCCAAAGAATCTGCCTTTAAAGGAGCCGTTGAGTGTAACCTTGGATTGTCAATGAGCAATCTGAGAGCAGCAGTACACCGAGAACTTCAACAAGATCTTGTATATCTGAGGCAAAGTGAAATCGACACCAGTAATTCCATCTATCATCATACTGTCATGCAAGAGGAGCGACAATTCTATGGTTCATCCAATAAAGTCACACCTTCCCTGATATCCTTAAAAAAACAAGAATAACGCCAGTCCATTAAGGAGGCAATCCGGCGGATATAAACAATCATAGACCAATATCAAATCTACCCATTCTATCAAAAATATTTGAAAAAAAATTATTTACAAACAGCTCTATTCCTACCTCGTAAAATTCGACATACTCAGCCCCTGCCAGTTTGGCTTCCGGTCCCAAAAGAGCATCAATGATGCAATCATTAGTCTCCTTGACGTAATCTATTCAGCCCTTGACAAAAATGAGTTTCCGATTGGACTCTTCATTGACCTAAGAAAAGCCTTTGATACTGTTAATCACAATTACCTCCAGCATTATGGAATCCGAGGTCTTGCCCTCGACTACATTCGATCCTATCTTAGTGACACCAATGTGTAACCATCAATGGCACAACTTCTTCCACTCTACCAATTACCGTTGAAGTGCCACAGGGCAGCATCTTAGGACCTCTTCTATTTCTTATATATATCAATGATCTGCCTAATGTCTCTAATATTCTTAAACCTATATTGTTTGCTGATGATACTACCCTTATCTAGTCAGACCCCAACCCACATACACTAAATAATGTTGTGAATAATGAATTAAAAAAAGTCCACTTATGGATGTCAACGAACAAACTAGCATTAAACATACAAAAGACCTACTATATCTTATTTGGAAGCAAATCATCGAATGCAATTCAGCTACAGATAGACAATATTAACATCAGTAATAAAAATGATGGCAAGTTTCTTGGCCTATTCCTAGACAAGAGACTCAACTTCAGTACCCACATTCAACACATAACTAAGAAAGTCTCTAAAACAGTTGGTATACTCCCTAAAATAAGATATTATGTTTCTAACTCTGCTCTCCTCTCACTATATTATGCACTAATCTACCCCTATCTTAATTATGGTATCTGTGCATGGGGGTCTACCACTGCAAACCACCTTAAGCCTATCATCACCCAGCAAAAATCTGCTATCAGAATAATAACAAACACTGCTTTCAGACAATACTCAGCTCCCTTGTTTAAATCCCTAAACTTGCTAAATATTAACTCCCTCCACACATTCTCTTGTGTCAACTACATTTACAAAACCCTGTTCTTAAACGCAAACCATGCTCTGAAACTCTCCCTGGACAGATGTAATAGGACCCATTATCACCACATCAGAAAGAAATATCTCTTTGATATCCCCAGGGTCAAACTTAATCTTTTTTTTTTTTTTTTTTTTTTTTTTTAGATATATACAAGAGTTGTTACATTCTTGTACAGCTGCTAGTACGCGTAGCGTTTCGGGCAGGTCCCTGGAATACGATCCTCGCCGCGAAGAATCGTTTTTTCATCCAAGTACACATTTTACTGTTGCGTTAAACAGAGGCTACAGTTAAGGAATTGCGCCCAGTAAAACCTCCCCGGCCAGGATACGAACCCATGACATAGCGCTCGTGGAACGCCAGGCGAGTGTCTTACCACTACACCATGGAGACTGCAAATCTGTGTAAACACTCTATGCAAATTAAGGGACCTAGTCTATGGAACTCACTCCCTAGTGAATTGAAAAGCTGTTAAACTTTTGCCTCATTTAAAAACAAAAACAAAAAGTACCTAATTTCATCTTCATAGTGTGACGATAATCTCTTTCAAGAGAGATTGAGCCTGCTCTTCGCTCCAAACTACGTCCCAGTAACAACTAATATAGAAGATATATCCAACAAGTACAACAACAAGTTTTGCCCAAAGAGCAAAACTTATCCAGCACCGGTGCACCTGCTCGCCTCCGCCACTCAAACCGGCAAACTGCTTGTCCATCACCTCCCTATTGCTGATTGGCTGGTGCCCGTCGCACCTGCCCCACCACCCGCCACACGAGCTGATGTCTGGGCCACCGCGACCTAGGGAAGGCAGAATATATCGTGCTCCACACAAGTTGACACGTCTCATTGGTAGACTAAGCCTTGGCTTACGTGTACTAAGGGAGGTGGCAGCTTGAAGCCAATATTCCTGCATCATTATTTCCTTTGCTATATTTACTTTGCTATTATTCACTTGTCTTAACGTAACTTTTCATTTGCCAGTGATTATTCTTATTATTTTGTTTGATTGATTTATCTGTTACAATTTTTATGCCCAATTTTATTCATGTCTTGCTTTTCTAACGTAATTACGTAACGTAAATAACGTAAACTATCTCTAGTATCCTAGGAACTAAACAACACTCACATAACCAAATAAAACTCTACAAGGATGGGGGTTTACCGTCAACTGACTTAGAAATGGCAAATGAATTTAATAGTTTCTTTTCATCGGTTGGTGCTAATCTTGCCAGTAAAATCCCACAGACTCAGACACATATTAACACATATCTCTCAGGCAGCTATCCAAACTCTCTTCTCCTTTCACCAATCAGCCCGGCAGATGTTGTGTCCATCATACATTCTCTAAAAACCAAGGCAGGGAACACCAGTGAAATTCCGTCCATTGTGTACAAGAGAGCCTCCCATGCCCTTGCCCCACCCATAGCACTACTGTTCAACAAATCTATAGAGTATCACACCTTCCCTGATATCCTCAAAAAAGCAAGAGTAACGCCAGTCCATAAAGGAGGCAATCCGGCGGACATAAACAATTATAGACCAATATCAAATCTACCCATTCTATCAAAAATATTTGAAAAAATTATTTACAAACAGCTCTTTTCCTACCTCGTAAAATTCGACATACTCAGGCCCTGCCAGTTTGGCTTCCGGTCCCAAAAGAGCACCAATGATGCAATCATTAGTCTCCTTGACATTATCTACTCAGCCCTTGACAAAAATGAGTTTCCGATTGGACTCTTCATTGACCTAAGAAAAGCCTTTGATACTGTTAATCACAACTACCTCTTACTTAAACTCCAGCATTATGGAATCCGAGGCCTTGCCCTTGACTACATCCGATCCTATCTTAGTGACAGACATCAATATGTAACCATCAATGATACAACTTCTTCCACTCTACCAATTACCGTTGGAGTGCCACAGGGCAGCATCTTAGGACCTCTTCTATTTCTTATATATATATAAACGATCTGCCTAATGTCTCTAATATTCTCAAACCTATATAGTTTGCTGACGATACTACCCTTATCTACTCAAACCTCAACCCACATACACTAAATAATGTTGTGAATAATGAATTAAAAAAAGTCCACTTATGGATGTCAACGAACAAACTAACATTAAACATCGAAAAGACTTACTACATCTTATTTGGAAGCAAATCATCAAATGCAATTCAGCTACAGATAGACAACATTAACATCAGCAATAAAAATGATGGCAAGTTTCTTGGCCTATTCCTAGACAAGAGACTCAACTTCAGCACCCACATTCAACACATAACTAAGAAAGTCTCTAAGACAGTTGGTATACTCTCCAAAATCAGATATTATGTTCCTAACTCTGCTCTCCTCTCACTATATTATGCACTAATCTACGCCTATCTTAATTATGGTATCTGTGCATGGGGGTCTACCACTGCAAACCACCTTAAGCCCATCATCACACAGCAAAAATCTGCTATCAGAATAATAACTAACTCTGCTTTCAGACAACACTCAGCTCCCTTGTTTAAATCCCTAAACTTGCTAAATATTAACTCCCTCCACACATTCTCTTGTGTCAACTACATTTACAAAACCCTGTTCTTAAATGCAAACCATGCTCTGAAACTCTCCCTGGACAGATGTAATAGGACCCATTATCACCACACCAGAAATAAATATCTCTTTGATATCCCCAGGGTCAAACTTAATCTGTGTAAACACTCTATGCAAATTAAGGGACCTAGTCTATGGAACTCACTCCCTAGTGAATTGAAAAACTGTAAAACTTTT
This sequence comes from Procambarus clarkii, assembly GCF_040958095.1. NCBI lineage: Eukaryota > Metazoa > Arthropoda > Malacostraca > Decapoda > Cambaridae > Procambarus > Procambarus clarkii. Next base: position 48,386,987 of record NC_091168.1, on the reverse strand, counting down.
GCCTTATTTAAAAGCAAAACCAAAAAGTACCTAACTTCATCTATTTAGTTTCCTACACTGAGCTTTAAATTTGCTCTGCACCTAGTGTTACCCAATCTCCTAATTTTTATGTAATATCAAACAACCTTATCATTGTGTTCATTGCTGTCTTCTTTTATGTGCTAGCCATATGCTGTATTGTGACTACCAATTTTTGTCAACTACCATTCAAGCTGTCATTGCAATCAATCTTATATTGTTTCTGCTGTATTGTGCCTACCAATTTGTTGTCAACTACCATTTTAAGCTGTCATTGCAATCAATCATAGCTACCTATGTGCTTTAATATACTGTACCTATAATTTTCTCTCATCTTTTTTTTTCATTCCATGTAATCTGTTATCATTTTTTTGTCCATAAATTTTGCAAGTATTTACCTCCTTAAATTTTTCTTAGATTAAGGGCCTGCCCGAAACGCTGCGCGTGCTAGTGGCTTTACAAGACTGTAATTACCATATTTGTATCCTCACATTCCTTATGTACATTCTTGTATATGCATAAATAAATAAATAAATAAATAAATTAAAATTTCATTGTTAAATTTACTTGTGTTTTGTGTGTCTGCCCATTACCTTACCACAGACGAAAGTTCCAGCTTTTCTCTTTTTTTTCTTTATGTGACGAGGCCATGCCCCTAGCTTTTGAAACAGCCGAACACCAACGCGTTACCGTCACATAAAGTAGGGGCCTGCCCTAGGAGCTTCACTCAGGTACTGGTGCCAAGTAGTAATTTATGGTAAGCGTATTTGGCTTTGGTAACGTAGCTTTTACTATTTTTCATATTCAATTTCATTTTTATATGGTGCTGTGTGTATTGTGCATTCCGAGAGTAGCATATGGTGAAGGTGAGACAACTTTGGATTACGTGATGACTGTAGGCCTCAGTCATACTCTTAATTGGTCATCTCTCCCTCCGTGTTATTACTCGTGTTTACCATCTTTTGTCCCTTGGATATTTCTCATATTTTCGACAGATCATCATATTGGTACCCTGGTACTGTGGTCTGCCCCCGGGTCAAGTGTACCTAATCTTCTGCAATCTGACAGTAGGAGGATAAAGAGGGCCATAGTTCCTCTAGCACGAACTTTAGTTGCTGAATTGGGACCTCAGCAGCAGTTCTCGTCACCAGTTGACACCTCGCACCCCTACACGTCAGTCAGAGATGATGATACCTACGTTGGTAGGGAATTAGCTTTCTTTTTCAGAGCACAAAAGTTCGCTAATTCTGTAAGTATCATATTAATTTCAGTGGGAAAAACTTGCTTATGTCCTATAGAGACTCGGCAAGGTATGCCTACATCCTTGGACTACCAATTTTACTTTTGAGGCAATTAACTGTTTCATTTGTTTTAGAAACTCAGTTTCACTTGTTTAGTAGGATTTTCTTGCCCTTATCCTCTTACATGAGTACCGGGTACAAGATTTCCTGCGACCTTGATTTAAATTAATCATTTAACATCTTGTACTTAACTTTAATTGTTAAAGATTCCACAGGATAGGTACCAGTTGCCACGTTGTTCTGTTTCTGACATTCACTATATCACAACGGTATATTATTCGTTGTACATTTATTTGCTAATTTCACCATGTTTCGTCTCCAAGCTTTCCGTGCAGATCCAGCAGGTGAAATAGGGACTTTAAGTCGTGCCAAGAGGACTGAACTACAAACTCTTGCACATGAGTATCAACTAGAAGTTCCCTACCAAGCCAACAAAAATGCAATACACAACCTCTTGCTGGATCATTTCTTAGAGCAAGGTAAGATAGACTCTGAAACTCATGAAACTTACTATATTGCAGATAAAACTGATTTGGCAACGATGAAACTCAAACTAGAGCTGGCCAAGATTGAACGTGAGCAGCAAAGGGAAGCCCTCGAGCAGCAAAGAGAAGCAGCTGCCATACGAAGGGAAGAACAAGAACGTGAAATCGCCCTCAAGAAACGTGAAGCTGCCTAGAGGAAAGAAGAACAAGAACGTGAGGTTGCAATACTCCGTGAGCGGGAACGAGTACAGCTTGAAACAAAACGAAGCGAGTTGGAGATGCAACACGAACATGACAAGCAACAAGCGACTCTGGCTATAGAGTGTCGTCAACGAGAATTCGCGTTGGAAACTTCACACCTCGCTGAACGCCAGCAAGCTACTGCCAATCTTCCCGTCAGTTTTAATATATCACATGCAAGTAAGTTAATGCCATCATTTGTAGAAGCAGAAGTTGACGTGTTTTTTACCACCTTTGAAACCCTTGCTAATCAACTCAGTTGGCCTGTCGACCAATGGGCCACACTTCTCAGAGTACATCTTACAGGTAGAGCTGCAGTCACACTCAGTACTTTGGCGTCTGAAAATGACTACCAGACTCTGAAACAAGCAGTGTTGGACGCCTACTTTCTCTCCACAGAAAGTTATCGAAGGAAATTCCGTGACCACCTGAAGGCAAGTACCACTACCTTTCTCGAGTTTGCTAACACAAAACAGAGATATTTTATGAAATGGCTGGAAGCAGCACATGTCTCTACCTTTACAGAACTCGTCAACCTGATGCTAGTTGAAGAATTCTTGAGGCGTGTGCCGCCTCCTGTCCGTCTATATTTAGCAGATAAAGAAGAAACCGACTACCTGAAGTGTGCTAAGTCGGCTGACACTTACAGCCTCATCCACCGGCTGACACCAGAACCATCCTCCAGTAAGAAGTCGTGGTACAGTTACGAGAAAGTGAGTACCGATCAAGCTGGCTCGCAATTGTACTGCAAGTATTGTAGACTCTATGGACATACCATAGATAAGTGTGGTAAGTCTCAATACAAAGGAACCACCGACACGCAAAAACCCAAACCAACTCCTCCTAAGTCCGGTAAGCCTGTGATGAATGTTGGTGTTCATGTTAATGATCTTTCTCTTTTCAGTAACCACCTGTATACTGGAACTGTCTCTGCCAACGGTTCAAATCCGGAGGGACGTTTCAAATTGAAGATCTTGAGGGACACAGCGGCTCTTCAATCGATCATCTTGAAGTCGGCTGTGCCCAACATCGCCTACACCGGAGAAACTGTCTTCATCACTGACCTCACTGCTACCACTCCTTATCCTCTCGCCAGAGTCCACCTGGATTGTCCCTTCGTGAACGGAGAAGTCCAAGTCGCCGTCAGGGAAAAGCCTTTTCCCATGCCTGGAGTGCAACTTCTCCTAGGCAACGACTTGGCAGAAGACCTGCAACCGACCAACCTGATCGTCATGGACAAACCCCAGGTGTGTACCTCTGTGCCAGATAACCCTATATTCAAGTATGTTCCAGCAAAGGTTCAAGAGAGTGATGAAGTTTCTCCTCCGGTTCTAGTGACCACCCGTGCACAAGCCGCACGACCACAGCCAGCTGACTCTACTGCTACCGCTGTCCCTCAAGATCCTCAGAAACTACCCCCGAATCTGACCAAGTTGGAGTTCCGTAAGATACAGAGGGAAGATCTTACTTTGACACCATTATTTTTCCAGGCTGAGACTCAACCCGACAGTATTCCTGGGTTCTTCCTAGAGAACGACTTGCTCTACCGCAGATATAGACCCAGTAAACTGAAGGATGAGGACGATTGGGCCAACATCGAACAACTTGTGATTCCTGCCAGCCTGCGGCCCACTATTCTACATCTGGCCCACGGAGCACTCTCCCACTACGGATTCAACAAGACTTACCATGGAATTCGTCAAGACTACTACTGGCCAGGTATGGTAAATAGCGTCAAACAGTACGTAAAACAGTGTCATACATGTCAGATGGCAGGTAAACCGAACATCTCTATTCCCAGAGCGCCACTGATTCCCATACAGGTGCCTGCGGAACCTTTCCACAGACTTATTATAGACTGTGTTGGTCCTTTACCTCGGACCAGTTCAGGTAACGCCTATATCTTAACCATCCTGTGTCCTACCACCAGATTTCCCATAGCAGTTCCAGTGAAGAACATTACGGCTGCTACGGTTGTGAAGCACTTATTGAAGATCTTCACCCAGTATGGATTTCCCAGGGAGATTCAGAGCGACTGTGGTACCAACTTCACCAGTGATCTCTTCAAAAGGACACTGGAGGAGTTCAACATCAAACAGGTATTGTCCAGCCCCTATCATCCTGCTTCACAGGGTTCTCTTGAGCGTAGTCATCAGACTATTAAAGCACTCCTGAAAAAGTTTTGTAGTGAAACCTCTAAGGATTGGGATAAGCAAATAGATCTGATAATGCACATTTATAGAAGTCTTCCCAATGAGTCCCTAGGAGTATCTCCTTATGAGATGCTCTACGGCCGTAAGTGCCGTACTCCCCTCAAGGCTTTCAAAGACTCTCTACGAGATGCCACCTTCAGTGAGCATCAGAATGTGCCCCAGTTTCTTCAAAACCTTCAACACATTCTAGAGAGAGTCCACAGTTTTGCCCATGATAATCTATTGAAAGCACAGGAGAGGATGAAGACTCATTACGACCAGACCAGCAAAGTAAGAAAATTTAAGCCGGGAGACTTCGTGCTAGCTTACTTCCCTATCCCAGGTTCTCCTTTACAAAACAGGTTTTCAGGACCCTACCGCATCAAGGAGCGCAGAAACAACCATAACTACGTTCTAGAGACTCCAGATAGGCGGCGGAAGACCCAGCTGTGCCACGTCAACCTCCTGAAGCTATATAATGGTACTCCTCCCACTGTCATGTTAAACTACTCTGCTTTTTCAGAACCATACATCCACAGTGAGACCTTCCCTGCTTCTCCTCCCGAAAGCACTGACAAGGAGTCGGCGCTTTCTAATTCAAAAATCCATACTGATATTCCCAACCATTATCAGGACCATAATAGTGCTCCTTTGCCATATTCTAATTCCACTCTCACCTCGTCAGATAAGCCCTTCATCCTCCATGTCGACGCCAGTGGTACCGATGTTGGTGGTGTCGTGATGCAGCAACGAGGCGAGGAGAATACACCTGTCAGCGACTACTGCTACAAGGAACTACGGAACAATTGGCAAGGAGCTACTCTTCATCATCCTGAAGCTCCAGCACTTTACTCCACACCTGAAAAGTGCTCGGTCTACCATCAACACGGACCACACCACCCTACACCTCCTGCAGCACGCCCACTTCTAAACTCAACGTCTTCTACGATGGGCTTAATAACTGCAGAAATTCAACCTGGAGATCCGCTATATCAAGGGTTCTGACAACATCATAGCCGATGCCCTCTCCAGAGTTTATGAAGTAGAAGCGACTCCACCTATTACTCCACCACATAACGACGTACTTCTTCCAGAACCGCAGGCTTCGGGGGAGAGTTGTGACGATAATCTCTTTCAAGAGAGATTGAGCCTGCTCTTCCCTCCAAACTACGTCCCAGTAACAACTAATATAGAAGATATATCCAACATATATATATATATATCTTCAATGATCAAAATTGCAGATATTTTACAGCACATGATGTAAACAATGTATTAACAGATAATCACAATATCTCTGTAATCAACTTGAACGTTAGATCCCTAGGTAAACACTTCGATGATGTTTGTGCCTTGATTGAAACTATTGACAACAAATTCTCTTTTATTATACTTACTGAAACGTGGTTGAAAGAGGCTAATACTCAACTCTTTAACATGCCTAACTACTCGGCAATTCACAACTGTCGTCAAATGCAGAGAGGTGGTGGTACTGCTCTTTACTACCACCAAGACCTAACATGCTTAAAAATAATTAGAACTAGAGACTGCTGTGGGGAGTATATCTTCGCCAGTTTCAGAGTCAAGGGTGCCGAGTCTGTCCTGTCTGTGGGTGCAGTCTATAGAATTCCTAACACTGATGTGTCTGAATTCAACTCAAACCTTAGAAGTCTAATACTAGATAAAAGATTGAGCAAAAACCATCTAATTATCGCAGGGGACTTTAATATTGACCTCTGCGAGCCTGAACACCCTACTGCTGTTAGCTTCCTCAACTGTATGAATTCCTGCTTCCTCATACCCTTAATCACTAGACCAACTAGAATCACTGATAGTACTGCTACGACTCTAGATCACATCTGGACCAACATAACCTCTCTGCTTACTTCAGGTATAATCACCGATAGCACTACAGACCATTACCCCACATTTCTCTTAACTAACATTAGCAAACCACCTCTAGAGACAAGGGAGTTAAGCTTTAGGCTGCACAATGAAACTGCTATAAACAATTTTATAACTGCTGCTGATAATGTCAACTGGGAGTCCGAGTTAGGTAACATTGGGGACATCAACCTAGCAGTGCAATCTTTTCTTCAAACAACTCTTAGCCTTTATAACACCCACTGTCCTCTGCTTACAAAACAAGTCACAAGCAAAAGACTTAACCATCCTTGGCTTACAAAGGGAATACTTAAATCCATAAACAAAAAACACGACCTTGAGAAGAAGTATAGGCTAGGATCAGTCTCCAAAGAATTCTCAAAGAATTACTCGTTATTGCTATCTAAAATAATTAGACGAGCCAAAACTAAATACTATGAAGATAAATTTACCCAAATAAAGAGCAACATTAAAAAAACTTGGAGCACAATTTCACAAATATTGGGATCAAAGAAGATTTTAAATAACAAACCAACACTCCTTTCCAATAACGCTGGTCAGCTTTCAGCTTCTGATTCTGCTATTGAGTTCAATAGGTTCTTCTCTTCCATTGGGTCATCCCTTGCAAATGATATTCCATCTTCCTGTACTGATGTTAAGGACTATCTTACAGGTAACTATTCACAGTCTCTGTACCTAAGGCCTACTAGTTCCACTGATGTCAATGAAATAATCCTTTCCCTTAAAACCAAGTCTAGTGCCCTCGAGGAGATACCAACTTTAATTTACAAAAAAGCCTCCAGATCTCTAGCCCCTGCTATTGCATTGCTCTTCAACAAGTCACTTGAACTCCAAACCTTTCCTGACATTCTAAAAAAAGCAAGAGTAACCCCTGTCCACAAATGTGGTGATCTCACAGATGTTAACAACTACAGACCTATATCAATCCTGCCTAACTTGTCAAAAATATTCGAAAAACTAATCTACAAGCAGCTTTACTCTTTTCTAGCCAAACACAATATACTTAGCTCTTGTCAATATGGCTTCAGACCCAAAAAAAAGCACTAACGATGCACTTATTAGTATGATTAACTTAATTCACGCAGCTCTTGATAAAAAGGAGTTTCCTGTTGGGTTATTTGTGGACCTGCGTAAGGCTTTTGACACTGTCAACCATCAAAACCTTCTTCTTAAATTACATCATTATGGAGTCAGAGGACACTCCCTGCAATACCTCAAATCTTATCTTACTGACAGGCTCCAGTATGTTTCTGTGAATAATACAATTTCTCCAACCCTACCCATCAACATTGCTGTTCCTCAGGGCAGCATACTTGGCCCTCTCCTCTTTCTCATCTACATTAATGACCTTCCAAATGCCTCCCAACACCTCAAACCAATTCTATTTGCTGACGACACAACCTTCATTTACTCCAGTCCTGACCCCCTTGCTCTAAATGCCACAGTAAATACTGAGCTAGAGAAAGTCCATCTTTGGCTAACCGCCAACAAACTCACCCTTAACATTGACAAAACGTTTTATATTCTGTTTGGCAATAAATCCTCTAATCAGATAAATCTCAAAATAAACAATACCCAAATTTGTAACAAATTAGATGGCAAATTCCTTGGCGTTCTCATCGACCACAAGCTGAATTTCCAGGGTCACATTCTAAATATATCAAAAAAAGTTTCAAAAACTGTTGGCATTCTTTCTAAGATCAGATATTATGTACTCCGCCCTGCCCTGGTTACTCTCTATTACTCCCTCATCTATCCATACCTCAACTATGGTATTTGTGCTTGGGGTTCTACTACCCAAAATCATTTACGTCCTCTTATTACCCAACACAAAGCTGCTATTAGGACAATATCCAACTCTGGCCCCAGACATCACTCGGTACCCTTACTCAAATCTCTGAATATGTTAGATATTAAGTCACTGCACATTCTCTCTTGTGTATTATACATATATAAAACGCTGAACTGTAATGCCAATCCTGACCTCAAAAGCTTCATTGAAGGTTGTAACAGAACCCATGAGCACCACACCAGAAATAAATACAGTTTTGATATTCCTAGAGTACGACTTAATCAAACTAGAAATGCTCTACAAATCAAGGGACCCAGAATGTGGAATGACCTTCCCAACCATGTTAAAGACTGTACCTCTCTCAACCAGTTTAAGATAAAAACTAAACACTACCTAATAAATTCCCTGTAACCTACCTCACTCCTCTATTGTCAACCCATGTCTAATTTTTTTTTGTTTAATCAACACTGTTTGTCAACCTATTGTATTTGTGCTGCATTTTCAGTCATGTTCCCCTTTTTTTTTATCTTTATTTGTATTTGTTCTCAACACTTTTTATTCTTTATGCTCAATTAGTATTAAGTTCTAGATATTAATGTTTTTCTTGCCCGAAACGCATTGCGTAATAGTGGCTTTAGGCATTGTATGTACTAGCTCTATCTATATATCAATCCATTAATGTAACATCACTTGTATGTATGTATGTACCTTACCTGAATAAACATATTTATTTATTTATTATAACAAGTACAACAACAAGTTTTGCCCAAAGAGCAAAACGTATCCAGCACTGGCGCACCTGCTCGCCTCCGCCACTCAAACCGGCAAACTGCTTGTCCATCGCCTCCCTATCGCTGATTGGCTGGTGCCCGTCGCACCTGCCCCACCACCCTCCACACGAGCTGATGTCTGGGCCACCGCGACCTAGGGAAGGCAGAATATATCGTGCTCCACACAAGTTGACACGTCTCATTGGTAGACTAAGCCTTGGCTTACGTGTACTAAGGGAGGTGGCAGCTTGAAGCCAATATTCCTGCATCATTATTTCCTTTGCTATATTTACTTTGCTATTATTCACTTGTCTTAACGTAACTTTTTATTTGCCAGTGATTATTCTTATTATTTTGTTTGATTGATTTATCTGTTACAATTTTTATGCCCAATTTTATTCATGTCTTGCTTTTCTAACGTAATTAAAATTTCATTGTTAAATTTACTTGTGTTTTGTGTGTCTTCCCATTACCTTACCACAGACAAAAGTTCCAGCTTTTCTCTATTTTTTTCTTTATGTGACGAGGCCATGCCCCTAGCTTTTGAAACAGCCGAACACCAACGCGTTACCGTCACAGTAGTTTCATACACTGAGCTTTAAATTTGCTCTGTATCTAGTGTTACCCAATCTCCCAATCTTTATGTACTTAATCCAAACAACTTTATCATTGTGCTCATTGCTGTCTTCTTTTATGTGCTAGCCATATGCTGTATTGTGCCTATTAATTTTTGTTAACTGTCATTCAAGTTGTCATTGCAATCAATATAGATACCTATGTGCTTTAATATACCTACAATTTTCTCTCATCTTTTATTTTTTTCTCTCTTGCTATGTAACTGTTATCATTTTTTATAAATTTTGCAAGTATTTACCTACTTAAAAATTTCTTAGATTAAGGACCTGCCCGAAACGCTGCGCGTACTAGTGGCTTTACAAGATTGTAATTACTATACTATGTTTCCTCACAATCCTAATGTAACTTCTTGTATATATATAAATAAATAAATAAATAAATAAATAAAATCAGCAGACTTCTAGATGTTACTACTGCTCGGCTTAGACTCGGTTACAAGTATCTCTGGGAATTCTCATTATCTGTCGATGTAGATCTGACCAAATGTAATCTGTGTCAACAAAACTATTCGCACACCCTCCGTCATTATGTGATGGAGTGCGAAAAGATATGTGAATTCAGAGACAATTCTATAACCAATGTACCAACGATGTGTCAATATTTCATTCAAAATCAAATCAAATCAAATGTTTATTTAGGTAAGGTACATACATACAAGAGATTTTACAAAGAGTGATGGATTTATAGATAGGGCTAGTACATACAATGCCTAAAGCCACAATTATGCAAAGCGTTTCAGGCATGAAAACTTAAATGACTAAACCTTAATACTAATCGAGCATAAAGAATAAAATTAAAACATAGCTGAAAAAGCAGCACAAATACAATTCTGTCGACAAACAGCGCTCTTTAAAAAAACAGACATTGGTTGACAATAGAGGGGTAAGGTAGGTTACAGGGAATTTATTAGGTATAGCTTCGTTTTTATCTTAAACTGGTTGAGAGGTACAGTCTTTAACATGGTTGGGAAGGTCATTCCACATTCTGGGTCCCTTGATATGTAGAGTATTTCTAGTTTGATTAAGTCGTACTCTAGGAATATCAAAACTGTATTTATTTCTGGTGTGGTGCTCATGGGTTCTGTTACAACCTTCTATGAAGCTTTTGAGGTCAGGATTGGCATTACAGTTTAGCGTTTTATATATGTATAATACACATGAGAGAATGTGCAGTGACTTAATGTTTAACATATTCAGAGATTTGAGAAGGGGTACCGAGTGATGTCTGGGGCAAGAGTTGGATATTGTCCTAATAGCAGCTTTGTGTTGAGTAATTAGAGGACGTAAATGATTTTGGGTAGTAGATCCCCAAGCACAAATACCATAGTTGAGATATGGATAGATGAGGGAGTAATAGACTCATAATATCACCAGGGCAGGGCGGGTATATAATATCTGATCTTAGAAAGAATGCCAACAGTTTTTGAAACTTTATTTTATATATTTAGAATGTGTCCCTGGAAATTCAGCTTGTGGTCAATGAGAATGCCAAGGAATTTGCCATCTAATTTGTTACAAATTTGGGTATTGTTTATTTTGAGATTTATTTGACTAGAGGATTTATTGCCACACAGAATATAGAAAGTTTTGTCAATGTTAAGGGTGAGTTTGTTGGCAGTTAGCCAAAGATGGACTTTATTTAGCTCAGCATTTACTGTGGCATTTAGAGCAACGGGGTCAGGACTGGAGTAAATGAAGATTGTGTCGTCAGCAAATAGAATTGGTTTGAGGTGTTGGGAGGCATTTGGAAGGTCATTAATGTAGATGAGAAAGAGGAGAGGGCCAAGTATGCTGCCCTGAGGAACACCAATGTTGATGGGTAGGGTGGGAGAAATTGAATTATTCACAGATACATACTGGAGCCTGTCAGTAAGGTAGAATTTGAGGTATTGCAGGGAGTGTCCTCTGACTCCATAATGATGTAATTTAAGAAGAAGGTTTTGGTGGATGACAGTGTCAAAAGCCTTACGCAGGTCCACAAATAACCCAACAGGGAACTCTTTTTTATCAAGAGCTGTATGAATCGAGTTAAGCACACTAATAAGTGCATCGTTAGTGCTTTTTTTGGGTCTGAAGCCATATTGGCAAGGGCTAAGTATATTGTGTTTGGCTAGATAAGAGTATATTTGATCTGTATAAATGATCTGCTACCAGAAATTTCAGCCAAATATCCCCAGTTTGCTAACTGTAGGTAGTAACTAAGTGATTGTAACCTATCCACCGCTGCTCACTGGATGGGGGGGGGGGGGCGGTGTGCAGGAGAAACATATCAATTGTGACACCAGCTCTCCACATATATGTCAGTTGCTTAATTTACAAACTGTACTTGTGGTCGATCTCGAACCCATTGTTGATGTGACGACTTATACTGAATTTTGTAACTAGCTCATCAAGATTGTAACTTACTTAGATAGATGATTTGTGGGGTTAAGTCCCTGAGCCTATTATGTGCCTCTGTAACCCTTTCTACTACCGCCCACAAGAAGGGTATGGGGTGCATAATATATGAACTAAACTAACTGTTGCAGGTGTATAACCATCCCTGGAGATTTTTATCTGGTTATATGAATGTTGTTCAGCTCCAAGGATGTTAGAGATGGCCCTCCATGTGCTTTTCATGTTGCCTCTTGCTTCTTTGAATCTATTCTCATAATAGAATAATAAATAAATAAATAAATAAATAAATAAATAAATAAATAAATAAATAAATAAATAAATAAATAAATAAATAAATAAATGTTTATTTAGGTAAGGTACATACATACAAGAGATTTTACAAAGTTTGTTGGATTAATAGATAGAGGTAGTACATACAATGCCTAAAGCCACTATTACGCAAAGCGTTTCGGGCAGGAAAAACATTAATGACTAAAGCTTAATACTAATGGGTATAAAGAATAAAATGTGTTGAGAACAAATAAAAATAGAGGTAAAAGAGGAGGGAACATGGCTGAAAAAGCAGTACAAATACCATTACAAATTATTACAGACAATTACATTCAAACAGCGTTGTTTTGAAAAAAAAAAAACAGACATAGGTTGACAACAGAGAGGTAAGGTAGGTTACAGGGAATTTATTAGGTAGTGCTTCGTTTTTATCTTATACTGGTTGAGAGAGGTACAGTCTTTAACATGGTTGGGAAGGTCATTCGACATTCTGGGTCCCTTGATTTGAAGAGCATTTCTAGTTTGATTAAGTCGTACTCTAGGAATATCAAAACTGTATTTATTTCTGGTGTGGTGCTCATGGGTTCTGTTACGACCTTCAATGAATCTTTTGAGGTCAGGATTGGCATTACAGTTCAGCGTTTTATATATGTATAATACACATGAGAGAATGTGCAGTGATTTAATATCTAACATACTCAGAGATTTGAGTAGGGGTACCGAGTGATGTCTTGGGCTAGAGTTGGATATTGTCCTAATAGCAGCTTTGTGTTGAGTAATTAGAGGACGTAAATGATTTTGGGTAGTAGAACCCCAAGCATAAATACCATAGTTGGGATATGGATAGATGAGAGAGTAATGGAGAGTCACCAGGGCAGGGAGGGGTACATAATATCTGATCTTAGAAAGAATGCCAACAGTTTTTGAAACTTTTTTTGATATATTTAGAATGTGTCCCTGGAAATTCAGCTTGTGGTCGATGAGAACGCCAAGGAATTTGCCATCTAATTTGTTACAAATTTGGGTATTGTTTATTTTGAGATTTATATGATTAGAGGATTTATTGCCAAACAGAATATAAAACGTTTTGTCAATGTTAAGGGTGAGTTTGTTGGCAGTTAGCCAAAGATAACATTGATAAGATTTAATATTGACCTGGGTCAACAAAATTGCTCTCAAGTTGACTATTTCCTTAACAGCATGAACTCCTGTATGCTAATCCCCACAATCACCAAACCTACCCGAGTCACTCAAACATCAGCCACTTCCTTGGACCACATATGGACAAACATAACAGCTCCCCTTGTATCTGGTATAATCTACGACAGAACAACTGACCACTATCCTACCTTTCTCATAGCGAACATGGACATAACACCACCAAAAAGCAAGAAACTTTCATTTAGGCTACACAGTGAATCAGCTTTAGACAATCTTACAGAGGCACTTCACAATATTAACTGGGATTCTGAATTCAATAATACCCATGATATAAATTCATTAGCTAACCTCTTCCTCTCCAAAACTCTAAGCCTCTACAACCTTCATTGTCCCCTTCTTACCAAGCAAGTAACTGACAAAAGATTAAACAATCCATGGCTCACAAGTGGCATTCTCAACTCAATCAACAAGAAACATGAATATGAAAAGAAAGTTAGGATTGGCCTAGTTTCAAAGGAAGTAGCTAAAAGGTACTCATCAATGCTTACCAGTATCATAAGAAAGGCAAAACTTGCATATTATGTGAATAGATTCAATGAAGCAAAAGGCAACATGAAAAACACTTGGAAAACTATCTCTAGTATCCTAGGAACTAAACAACACTCACATAACCAAATAAAACTCTACAAGGATGGGGATATACCGTCAACTGATTTAGAAATGGCAAATGAATTTAATAGTTTCTTTTCATCGGTTGGTGCTAATCTTGCCAGTAAAATCCCACAGACTCAGACACATATTAACACATATCTCTCAGGCAGCTATCCAAACTCTCTTCTCCTTTCACCAATCAGCCCGGCAGATGTTGTGTCCATCATACACTCTCTAAAAACCAAGGCAGGGAACACCAGTGAAATTCCGTCCATTGTGTACAAGAGAGCCTCCCATGCCCTTGCCCCACCCATAGCACTACTGTTCAACAAATCTATAGAGTGTCACACCTTCCCTGATATCCTCAAAAAAGCAAGAGTAACGCCAGTCCATAAAGGAGGCAATCCGGCGGACATAAACAATTATAGACCAATATCAAATCTACCCATTCTATCAAAAATATTTGAAAAAATTATTTACAAACAGCTCTATTCCTACCTCGTAAAATTCGACATACTCAGCCCCTGCCAGTTTGGCTTCCGGTCCCAAAAGAGCACCAACGATGCAATCATTAGTCTCCTTGACATTATCTACTCAGCCCTTGACAAAAATGAGTTTCCGATTGGACTCTTCATTGACCTAAGAAAAGCCTTTGATACTGTTAATCACAACTACCTCTTACTTAAACTCCAGCATTATGGAATCCGAGGACTTGCCCTTGACTACATCCGATCCTATCTTAGTGACAGACACCAATATGTAACCATCAACGATACAACTTCTTCCACTCTACCAATTACCGTTGGAGTGCCACAGGGCAGCATCTTAGGACCTCTTCTATTTCTTATATATATAAACGATCTGCCTAATGTCTCTAATATTCTCAAACCTATACTGTTTGCTGACGATACTACTCTTATCTATTCAAACCTCAACCCACATACACTAAATAATGTTGTGAATAATGAATTAAAAAAAGTCCACTTATGGATGTCAACGAACAAACTAACATTAAACATCGAAAAGACTTACTACATCTTATTTGGAAGCAAATCATCAAATGCAATTCAGCTACAGATAGACAACATCAACATCAGTAATAAAAATGATGGCAAATTTCTTGGCCTATTCCTAGACAAGAGACTCAACTTCAGCACCCACATTCAACACATAACTAAGAAAGTCTCTAAGACAGTTGGTATACTCTCCCAAATCAGATATTATGTTCCTAACTCTGCTCTCCTCTCACTATATTATGCACTAATCTACCCCTATCTTAATTATGGTATCTGTGCATGGGGGTCTACCACTGCAAACCACCTTAAGCCCATCATCACACAGCAAAAATCTGCTATCAGAATAATAACTAACTCTGCTTTCAGACAACACTCAGCTCCCTAGTTTAAATCCCTAAACTTGCTAAATATTAACTCCCTCCACACATTCTCTTGTGTCAACTACATTTACAAAACCCTGTTCTTAAATGCAAACCATGCTCTGAAACTCTCCCTGGACAGATGTAATAGGACCCATTATCACCACACCAGAAATAAATATCTCTTTGATATCCCCAGGGTCAAACTTAATCTGTGTAAACACTCTATGCAAATTAAGGGACCTAGTCTATGGAACTCACTCCCTAGTGAATTGAAAAACTGTAAAACTTTTGCCTTATTTAAAAGCAAAACCAAAAAGTACCTAACTTCATCTATTTAGTTTCCTACACTGAGCTTTAAATTTGCTCTGTACCTAGTGTTACCCAATCTCCTAATTTTTATGTAATATCAAACAACCTTATCATTGTGTTCATTGCTGTCTTCTTTTATGTGCTAGCCATATGCTGTATTGTGACTACCAATTTTTGTCAACTACCATTCAAGCTGTCATTGCAATCAATCTTATATTGTTTCTGCTGTATTGTGCCTACCAATTTGTTGTCAACTACCATTTTAAGCTGTCATTGCAATCAATCATAGCTACCTATGTGCTTTAATATACTGTACCTATAATTTTCTCTCATCTTTTTTTTTCATTCCATGTAATCTGTTATCATTTTTTTGTCCATAAATTTTGCAAGTATTTACCTCCTTAAATTTTTCTTAGATTAAGGACCTGCCCGAAACGCTGCGCGTGCTAGTGGCTTTATAAGACTGTAATTACCATATTTGTATCCTCACATTCCTTATGTACATTCTTGTATATGCATAAATAAATAAATAAATAAATAAGATGGTCTTTCTCTAGCTCAGTATTTACTGTGGCATTTAGAGCAAGGGGGTCAGGACTGGAGTATATGAATGCTGTGTCGTCAGTAAATAGAATTGGTTTGAGGTGTTGGGAGGCATTTGGATGGTCATTAATGTAGATGAGAAAGAGGAGATGGCCAAGTATGCTGCCCTGTGGAACACAAATGTTGATGGGTAGGGTGGGAGAAATTGTATTATTCACAGAAACATACTGGAGCCTGTCAGTAAGATAAGATTTGAGGTATTGCAGGGAGTGTCCTCTGACTCCATAATGATGTAATTTAAGAAGAAGGTTCTGGTGGTTGACAGTGTCAAAAGCCTTACGCAGGTCCACAAATAACCCAACAGGGAACTCCTTTTTATCAAGAGCGACATGAACAGAGTTAATCATACTAATAAGTGCATCGTTAGTGCTTTGTTGGGGTCTGAAGCCATATTGACAAGAGCTAAGTATATTGTGTTTGGCTAGAAAAGAGTAAAGCTGCTTGTAGATTAGTTTTTCGAATATTTTTGACAAGTTTGTCAGGATTGATATAGGTCTGTAGTTCTTAACATCTGCGTGATCACCACATTTGTGGACAGGGGTTACTCTTGTTTTTTTTAGAATGTCTGGAAAGGTTTGGAGTTCAAGTGACTTGTTGAAGAACAATGCAATAGCAGGGGCTAAAGATCTGGAGGCTTTTTTGTAAATTAAAGTTGGTATCTCCTCGAGGGGACTAGACTTGGTTTTAAGGGAAAGGATTATCTCAGTGACATCAGTGGAATTAGTAGGCTTTAGGTACAGAGACTGTGGATAGTTACCTGTAAGATAGTCATTAACATCAGTACTGGAAGATGGAATATCATTTGCAAGGGATGACCCAATGGAAGAGAAGAACCTATTGAACTCAATAGCAGAATCAGAGGCTGAAAGCTGACCAACGTTATTTGACAGGAGTGTTGGTTTGTTATTTAAAATCTTCTTTGATCCCAATATTTGTGAAATTGTGCTCCAAGTTTTTTTAATGTTGCTCTTTATTTGGGTAAATTTATCTTCATAGTATTTAGTTTTGGCTCGTCTAATTATTTTAGATAGCAATAACTTCATTGTAGGCATAGAAGTGCTTTCTGGCTACTAGGTACGACATATATATATATATATATATATATATATATATATATATATATATATATATATATATATATATATATATATATATATACATATATATATATATATATATATATATATATATATATATATATATATATATATATATATATATATATATATATGTCGTACCTAGTAGCCAGAAAGCACTTCTATGCCTACAATGAAGTTATTGCTATCTAAAATAATTAGACGAGCCAAAACTTAATACTATGAAGATAAATTTACCCAAATAAAGAGCAACATTAAAAAAACTTGGAGCACAATTTCACAAATATTGGGATCAAAGAAGATTTTATATATATATATATATATGTATATATATATATATATATATATATATATATATATATATATATATATATATATATATATATATATATATATATATATATATATATATATATATATATGTCGTACCTAATAGCCAGAACGCACTTCTCAGCCTACTATTCAAGGCCCGATTTGCCTAATAAGCCAAGTTTTCATGAATTAATGTTTTTTCGTCTACCTAACCTACCTAACCTAACCTAACCTAGCTTTTTTTGGCTACCTAACCTAACCTTACCTATAAATATAGGTTAGGTTAGGTTAGGTAGGGTTGGTTAGGTTCGGTCATATATCTACGTTAATTTTAACTCCAATAAAAAAAAATTGACCTCATACATAGAGAAAAGGGTTGCTTTATCATTTCATAAGAAAAAAATTATAGTAAATATATTAATTCAGGAAAACTTGGCTTATTAGGCAAATCGGGCCTTGAATAGTAGGCTGAGAAGTGAGTTCTGGCTACTAGGTACGACATATATATATATATATATATATGTCGTACCTAGTAGCCAGAACGCACTTCTCTGCCTACTATGCAAGGCCCGATATGCTTAATAAGCCAAGTTTTCATGAATTAATTGTTTTTTCGACTACCTAACCTACCTAACCTAACCTAACCTAACTTTTTCGGCTACCTAACCTAACCTAACCTATAAATATAGGTTAGGTTAGGTTAGGTAGGGTTGGTTAGGTTCGGTCATATATCTACGTTAATTTTAACTTTATTTAAAAAAATTGACCTCATACATAATGAAATGGGTAGCTTTATCATTTCATAAGAAAAAAATTAGAGAAAATATATTAATTCAGGAAAACTTGGCTTCTTAGGCAAATCGGGCCTTGCATAGTAGGCCGAGAAGTGCGTTCTGGCTATTAGGTACGACATATATATATATATATTTATATATATATATATATATATATATATATTTATATATATATATATATATATATATATATATATATATATATATATATATATATATATATATATATATATATATATATTGGGAAAAATGTGCATTGAAGTTCCTGAAGGAATTGGGGGACAAATTGATCAGCGCTACAAAAGACCAGAGAGCAAAAAGTTTCGTGTTCCAGCGCCTCAGTGTTGCGATTCAGAGGGGAAATGCCTGTTGCGTCTTGGGCACTAGTCCAACTTCAGAGGAATTCGAAAAAGTGTTTGACTTGCAACAATGATCGAACCCGTCTGTGACATTCATCAATGTTTCCCATTGTTGTGTTTTTCAAGAGATCCATAACCCTTAAGCACCTTTTTGCATTATTATTTTTGTATCAACCCATGTATATCTTGTAACCATCAAATGCATATATGTGTATGTATGTATATATATACATACATACACATACATACTTTCCTCCTTCTGCAATAAGTTCTGCTTGTAAGGTATCTTTGGTAGTGACCTTTTTTTGTGTCTCGAGGTCGAATATGTCGTCCAACAGAATTTCCAACTCTACTTTCCTACTCTACTGTTGGATTTACCTCCAACAGTGAAGCGTAATGTACGAAAGATTGAGAAAATTCGTGTTAGAATTATTAATCTTACTTTTTCGGTCATATTTAATAATATATGTCTACAGGAAAGACTGCTACCAAAATATACTAATATTAAAGTGCACGACCCAGCAGCAAGGAATCAAGCCTTCACGATAAAATATCGCCAGGATCTGATTCGTGATCAGATATACAAGGCAGAGAATGAAATCAAAGACAACAAAACGCAACTACTTCATGCTACAAACGAGTGGAGAAATAGCAACATCGACCATAGTATCCGTACCCGCATTGAACAACACCTCGACATCCTCACAGACCAACATCACCTCAGCACTGAAACAAGGATTATCAAGAAACTAACAACATTATATGGAGGACCTATGGCAATTCCACGACCAAGAGATGGCTTCCTGAACCTTGCAGGAATTAACCTCACTGAGGACCAAGTCACTCTCCTAAATCTGGGCATAAACTGTCATGTTATGTCCAGACCGAGTGAAATGGCCCGGAAAGTAGAGTTGGAAATTCTGTTGGACGACATATTCGACCTCGAGACACAAAAGAAGGTCACTACCAAAGATACCTTACAAGCAGAACTTATTGCAGAAGGAGGAAAGAATCGAGGCAACTACAGAAGCACCATACTGTCCCCCGAGCTTAAAGCGGCAGCTAAAAGCCTTCGTGAGAACAAGGAGATAGTTGTCAGGAGAGGTGACAAGTCGCCAATATATGTCATTCTTAAAAAAGACGAATATCTGGCGAAAATGAACATCATACTCTCTGACCAAACTAAGTTCCAAAGGGTAACGAAGGACACTACAGCCGAATTAAAAGCAAAGGTCAACAAACTGATCGAAACTGTGAACGCCAAGAAATCCGGACTCCACCTGCCAAAGATCATTGGGGAATATAAACCTGGATATGCGTATGGAAATGTCAAGACGCACAAGCCTGGAAACCCACTTCGGCCAATCATTAGCCAGATACCCACACCCACGTACAGACTGGCGAAGCGACTCAACGGCCTGCTGACTCCTTATGTTCCTTGCGCCTTCAGCCTGAAGTCTCCAAAGGAATTTGTGGACTTACTGCGGGGCACACGGGCCACAGGGATAAGAGCCTCGTTGGACGTAGAATCGCTGTTTACCAACGTACCTGTGGACGAGACAATCGGAATGATAGCCGACAGAGTGTATCGTGATCCAGCCTGTACTCCTCTTGACATGCCAGAAAGTATTCTGAGGAAACTACTCCAAGCTTGTACTAAAGAGGCACCCTTCTTGAGCCCGGATGGGCACATGTATAAGCAAGTAGATGGGGTCGCCATGGGTTCTCCCCTAGGTGTCCTGTTTGCAAACTTCTACATGGGTACCATAGAGCAAAAAGTCTTAGTCGACATGAACTTGAAACCGGCCATATACTGCAGGTATGTTGACGACATTTTTACACAGGTACCTGATGTCAGACATCTGCAGGAGCTGAAGGAGGCATTTGAGCAGAGTTCCGTGCTGCGTTTCACTTACGAGACGGAAAAGGATGGGAAGCTGCCTTTTCTAGATGTAACAGTCATGGAAAAGGGCGGAGGTTTCCACACTGCAGTCTACACTAAGGATATATATATACTACACTATATATATATACACTACACTATATATATATATATATATATATATATATATATATATATATATATATATATATATATATATATATATATATATATATATATATATATATATATATATATATATATATATGCCTATACTTGCATAAACCACAAGTGAAGATTAACAATCTTTGGACAACACCCACCAGTGGGACTCGAACCCAGAAAGCACAACTACCTTCCAGTAGTTGACATAACTAGTACGCTTTAACCCACTACACCATCAGACCCTACAAAAGAAGTAGAGACTTCGAGATATATATATATACATCCCAAATATCTCCACTTCCCGAGGGCACCAGAGCTGGACACGAGTTCTCTCACATTGACAGTGGCTTGATGAAAAAACGTAGACTAACCACACACTTATCTGGTGCCCTCGGGAAGTGGAGATATTTGGGATGTATATATATATATATCTCGAAGTCTCTACTTCTTTTGTAGGGTCTGATGGTGTAGTGGGTTAAAGCGTACTAGTTATGTCAACTACTGGAAGGTAGTTGTGCTTTCTGGGTTCGAGTCCCACTGGTGGGTGTTGTCCAAAGATTGTTAATCTTCACTTGTGGTTTATGCAAGTATAGGCTTATAAGCTGGACACGAGTTCTCTCACATTGACAGTGGCTTGATGAAAAAACGTAGACTAACCTCACACTTATCTGGTGCCCTCGGGAAGTGGAGATATTTGGGATGTATATATATATATCTCGAAGTCTCTACTTCTTTTGTAGGGTCTGATGGTGTAGTGGGTTAAAGCGTACTAGTTATGTCAGCTACTGGAAGGTAGTTGTGCTTTCTGGGTTTGAGTCCCACTGGTGGGTGTTGTCCAAAGATTGTTAATCTTCACTTGTGGTTTATGCAAGTATAAGCTTATAGCTGGACACGAGTTCTCTCACATTGACAGTGGCTTGATGAAAAAACGTAGACTAACCTCACACTTTTCTGGTGCCCTCGGGAAGTGGAGATATTTGGGATGTATATATATATATCTCGAAGTCTCTACTTCTTTTGTAGGGTCTGATGGTGTAGTGGGTTAAAGCGTACTAGTTATGTCAGCGACTGGAAGGTAGTTGTGCTTTCTGGGTTCGAGTCCCACTGGTGGGTGTTGTCCAAAGATTGATATATATATATATATATATATATTATTAAATATGACCGAAAAAGTAAGATTAATAATTCTAACACGAATTTTCTCAATCTTTCGTACATTACGCTTCACTGTTGGAGGTAAATCAAAAATCACTTCTCCAAAATTCATTTTTATTTTTAGTCTGACGCGACACGGGCGCGTTTCGTAAAACTTATTACATTTTCAAAGACTTCACAAATACACAACTGATTAGAACTTGCGTTTCCCTGATTTTATATCTACATTTGAGTGAGGTGGGAAGGGTGATGTGGCATTACATTTGAGTGAGGTGGGAAGGGTGATGTGGCATTAACACAAGACAGAACACTAGGGGATATTAATAGGGTATTAAAAGTATCAACACAAGACAGAACAGAAACAATGGGTATTGAATAGAAGTGTTTGTAGAAAGCCTATTGGTCCATATTTCTTGATGCTTCTATATTGGAGCGGAGTCTTGAGGTGGGTAGAATATAGTTGTGCAATAATTGGCTGTTGATTGCTGGTGTTGACTTCTTGATGTGTAGTGCCTCGCAAACGTCAAGCCGTCTGCTATCGCTGTATCTATCGATGATTTCTGTGTTGTTTACTAGGATTTCTCTGGCGATGGTTTGGTTATGGGAAGAGATTATATGTTCCTTAATGGAGCCCTGTTGTTTATGCATCGTTAAACGCCTAGAAAGAGATGTTGTTGTCTTGCCTATATACTGGGTTTTTTGGAGCTTACAGTCCCCAAGTGGGCATTTGAAGGCATAGACGACGTTAGTCTCTTTTAAAGCGTTCTGTTTTGTGTCTGGAGAGTTTCTCATGAGTAGGCTGGCCGTTTTTCTGGTTTTATAGTAAATCGTCAGTTGTATCCTCTGATTTTTGTCTGTAGGGATAACGTTTCTATTAACAATATCTTTCAGGACCCTTTCCTCTGTTTTATGAGCTGTGGAAAAGAAGTTCCTGTAAAATAGTCTAATAGGGGGTATAGGTGTTGTGTTAGTTGTCTCTTCGGAGGTTGCATGGCTTTTCACTTTCCTTCTTATGATGTCTTCGATGAAACCATTGGAGAAGCCGTTATTGACTAGGACCTGCCTTACCCTACAGAGTTCTTCGTCGACTTGCTTCCATTCTGAGCTGTGGCTGAGAGCACGGTCGACGTATGCGTTAACAACACTCCTCTTGTACCTGTCAGGGCAGTCGCTGTTGGCATTTAGGCACATTCCTATGTTTGTTTCCTTTGTGTAGACTGCAGTGTGGAAACCTCCGCCCTTTTCCATGACTGTTACATCTAGAAAAGGCAGCTTCCCATCCTTTTCCGTCTCGTAAGTGAAACGCAGCACGGAACTCTGCTCAAATGCCTCCTTCAGCTCCTGCAGATGTCTGACATCAGGTACCTGTGTAAAAATGTCGTCAACATACCTGCAGTATATGGCCGGTTTCAAGTTCATGTCGACTAAGACTTTTTGCTCGATGGTACCCATGTAGAAGTTTGCAAACAGGACACCTAGGGGAGAACCCATGGCGACCCCATCTACTTGCTTATACATGTGCCCATCCGGGCTCAAGAAGGGTGCCTCTTTAGTACAAGCTTGGAGTAGTTTCCTCAGAATACTTTCTGGCATGTCAAGAGGAGTACAGGCTGGATCACGATACACTCTGTCGGCTATCATTCCGATTGTCTCGTCCACAGGTACGTTGGTAAACAGCGATTCTACGTCCAACGAGGCTCTTATCCCTGTGGCCCGTGCGCCCCGCAGTAAGTCCACAAATTCCTTTGGAGACTTCAGGCTGAAGGCGCAAGGAACATAAGGAGTCAGCAGGCCGTTGAGTCGCTTCGCCAGTCTGTACGTGGGTGTGGGTATCTGGCTAATGATTGGCCGAAGTGGGTTTCCAGGCTTGTGCGTCTTGACATTTCCATACGCATATCCAGGTTTATATTCCCCAATGATCTTTGGCAGGTGGAGTCCGGATTTCTTGGCGTTCACAGTTTCGATCAGTTTGTTGACCTTTGCTTTTAATTCGGCTGTAGTGTCCTTCGTTACCCTTTGGAACTTAGTTTGGTCAGAGAGTATGATGTTCATTTTCGCCAGATATTCGTCTTTTTTAAGAATGACATATATTGGCGACTTGTCACCTCTCCTGACAACTATCTCCTTGTTCTCACGAAGGCTTTTAGCTGCCGCTTTAAGCTCGGGGGACAGTATGGTGCTTCTGTAGTTGCCTCGATTCTTTCCTCCTTCTGCAATAAGTTCTGCTTGTAAGGTATCTTTGGTAGTGACCTTCTTTTGTGTCTCGAGGTCGAATATGTCGTCCAACAGAATTTCCAACTCTACTTTCCAGGCCATTTCACTTGGTCTGGACATAACATGACAGTTTATGCCCAGATTTAGGAGAGTGACTTGGTCCTCAGTGAGGTTAATTCCTGCAAGGTTCAGGAAGCCATCTCTTGGTCGTGGAATTGCCATAGGTCCTCCATATAATGTTGTTAGTTTCTTGATAATCCTTGTTTCAGTGCTGAGGTGATGTTGGTCTGTGAGGATGTCGAGGTGTTGTTCAATGCGGGTACGGATACTATGGTCGATGTTGCTATTTTTCCACTCGTTTGTAGCATGAAGTAGTTGCGTTTTGTTGTCTTTGATTTCATTCTCTGCCTTGTATATCTGATCACGAATCAGATCCTGGCGATATTTTAACGTGAAGGCTTGATTCCTTGCTGCTGGGTCGTGCACTTTAACAATAGTATATTTTGGTAGCAGTCTTTCCTGTAGACATATATTATTAAATATGACCGAAAAAGTAAGATTAATAATTCTAACACGAATTTTCTCAATCTTTCGTACATTACGCTTCACTGTTGGAGGTAAATCAAAAATCACTTCTCCAAAATTCATTTTTATTTTTAGTCTGACGCGACACGGGCGCGTTTCGTAAAACTTATTACATTTTCAAAGACTTCACAAATACACAACTGATTAGAACTTGCGTTTCCCTGATTTTATATCTACATTTGAGTGAGGTGGGAAGGGTGATGTGGCATTACATTTGAGTGAGGTGGGAAGGGTGATGTGGCATTAACACAAGACAGAACACTAGGGGATATTAATAGGGTATTAAAAGTATCAACACAAGACAGAACAGAAACAATGGGTATTGAATAGAAGTGTTTGTAGAAAGCCTATTGGTCCATATTTCTTGATGCTTCTATATTGGAGCGGAGTCTTGAGGTGGGTAGAATATAGTTGTGCAATAATTGGCTGTTGATTGCTGGTGTTGACTTCTTGATGTGTAGTGCCTCGCAAACGTCAAGCCGTCTGCTATCGCTGTATCTATCGATGATTTCTGTGTTGTTTACTAGGATTTCTCTGGCGATGGTTTGGTTATGGGAAGAGATTATATGTTCCTTAATGGAGCCCTGTTGTTTATGCATCGTTAAACTCCTAGAAAGAGATGTTGTTGTCTTGCCTATATACTGGGTTTTTTGGAGCTTACAGTCCCCAAGTGGGCATTTGAAGGCATAGACGACGTTAGTCTCTTTTAAAGCGTTCTGTTTTGTGTCTGGAGAGTTTCTCATGAGTAGGCTGGCCGTTTTTCTGGTTTTATAGTAAATCGTCAGTTGTATCCTCTGATTTTTGTCTGTAGGGATAACGTTTCTATTAACAATATCTTTCAGGACCCTTTCCTCTGTTTTATGAGCTGTGGAAAAGAAGTTCCTGTAAAATAGTCTAATAGGGGGTATAGGTGTTGTGTTAGTTGTCTCTTCGGAGGTTGCATGGCTTTTCACTTTCCTTCTTATGATGTCTTCGATGAAACCATTGGAGAAGCCGTTATTGACTAGGACCTGCCTTACCCTACAGAGTTCTTCGTCGACTTGCTTCCATTCTGAGCTGTGGCTGAGAGCACGGTCGACGTATGCGTTAACAACACTCCTCTTGTACCTGTCAGGGCAGTCGCTGTTGGCATTTAGGCACATTCCTATGTTTGTTTCCTTTGTGTAGACTGCAGTGTGGAAACCTCCGCCCTTTTCCATGACTGTTACATCTAGAAAAGGCAGCTTCCCATCCTTTTCCGTCTCGTAAGTGAAACGCAGCACGGAACTCTGCTCAAATGCCTCCTTCAGCTCCTGCAGATGTCTGACATCAGGTACCTGTGTAAAAATGTCGTCAACATACCTGCAGTATATGGCCGGTTTCAAGTTCATGTCGACTAAGACTTTTTGCTCGATGGTACCCATGTAGAAGTTTGCAAACAGGACACCTAGGGGAGAACCCATGGCGACCCCATCTACTTGCTTATACATGTGCCCATCCGGGCTCAAGAAGGGTGCCTCTTTAGTACAAGCTTGGAGTAGTTTCCTCAGAATACTTTCTGGCATGTCAAGAGGAGTACAGGCTGGATCACGATACACTCTGTCGGCTATCATTCCGATTGTCTCGTCCACAGGTACGTTGGTAAACAGCGATTCTACGTCCAACGAGGCTCTTATCCCTGTGGCCCGTGCGCCCCGCAGTAAGTCCACAAATTCCTTTGGAGACTTCAGGCTGAAGGCGCAAGGAACATAAGGAGTCAGCAGGCCGTTGAGTCGCTTCGCCAGTCTGTACGTGGGTGTGGGTATCTGGCTAATGATTGGCCGAAGTGGGTTTCCAGGCTTGTGCGTCTTGACATTTCCATACGCATATCCAGGTTTATATTCCCCAATGATCTTTGGCAGGTGGAGTCCGGATTTCTTGGCGTTCACAGTTTCGATCAGTTTGTTGACCTTTGCTTTTAATTCGGCTGTAGTGTCCTTCGTTACCCTTTGGAACTTAGTTTGGTCAGAGAGTATGATGTTCATTTTCGCCAGATATTCGTCTTTTTTAAGAATGACATATATTGGCGACTTGTCACCTCTCCTGACAACTATCTCCTTGTTCTCACGAAGGCTTTTAGCTGCCGCTTTAAGCTCGGGGGACAGTATGGTGCTTCTGTAGTTGCCTCGATTCTTTCCTCCTTCTGCAATAAGTTCTGCTTGTAAGGTATCTTTGGTAGTGACCTTCTTTTGTGTCTCGAGGTCGAATATGTCGTCCAACAGAATTTCCAACTCTACTTTCCGGGCCATTTCACTCGGTCTGGACATAACATGACAGTTTATGCCCAGATTTAGGAGAGTGACTTGGTCCTCAGTGAGGTTAATTCCTGCAAGGTTCAGGAAGCCATCTCTTGGTCGTGGAATTGCCATAGGTCCTCCATATAATGTTGTTAGTTTCTTGATAATCCTTGTTTCAGTGCTGAGGTGATGTTGGTCTGTGAGGATGTCGAGGTGTTGTTCAATGCGGGTACGGATACTATGGTCGATGTTGCTATTTCTCCACTCGTTTGTAGCATGAAGTAGTTGCGTTTTGTTGTCTTTGATTTCATTCCCTGCCTTGTATATCTGATCACGAATCAGATCCTGGCGATATTTTAACGTGAAGGCTTGATTCCTTGCTGCTGGGTCGTGCACTTTAACATTAGTATATTTTGGTAGCAGTCTTTCCTGTAGACATATATTATTAAATATGACCGAAAAAGTAAGATTAATAATTCTAACACGAATTTTCTCAATCTTTCGTACATTACGCTTCACTGTTGGAGGTAAATCAAAAATCACTTCTCCAAAATTCATTTTTATTTTTAGTCTGACGCGACACGGGCGCGTTTCGTAAAACTTATTACATTTTCAAAGACTTCACAAATACACAACTGATTAGAACTTGCGTTTCCCTGATTTTATATCTACATTTGAGTGAGGTGGGAAGGGTGATGTGGCATTACATTTGAGTGAGGTGGGAAGGGTGATGTGGCATTAACACAAGACAGAACACTAGGGGATATTAATAGGGTATTAAAAGTATCAACACAAGACAGAACAGAAACAATGGGTATTGAATAGAAGTGTTTGTAGAAAGCCTATTGGTCCATATTTCTTGATGCTTCTATATTGGAGCGGAGTCTTGAGGTGGGTAGAATATAGTTGTGCAATAATTGGCTGTTGATTGCTGGTGTTGACTTCTTGATGTGTAGTGCCTCGCAAACGTCAAGCCGTCTGCTATCGCTGTATCTATCGATGATTTCTGTGTTGTTTACTAGGATTTCTCTGGCGATGGTTTGGTTATGGGAAGAGATTATATGTTCCTTAATGGAGCCCTGTTGTTTATGCATCGTTAAACGCCTAGAAAGAGATGTTGTTGTCTTGCCTATATACTGGGTTTTTTGGAGCTTACAGTCCCCAAGTGGGCATTTGAAGGCATAGACGACGTTAGTCTCTTTTAAAGCGTTCTGTTTTGTGTCTGGAGAGTTTCTCATGAGTAGGCTGGCCGTTTTTCTGGTTTTATAGTAAATCGTCAGTTGTATCCTCTGATTTTTGTCTGTAGGGATAACGTTTCTATTAACAATATCTTTCAGGACCCTTTCCTCTGTTTTATGAGCTGTGGAAAAGAAGTTCCTGTAAAATAGTCTAATAGGGGGTATAGGTGTTGTGTTAGTTGTCTCTTCGGAGGTTGCATGGCTTTTCACTTTCCTTCTTATGATGTCTTCGATGAAACCATTGGAGAAGCCGTTATTGACTAGGACCTGCCTTACCCTACAGAGTTCTTCGTCGACTTGCTTCCATTCTGAGCTGTGGCTGAGAGCACGGTCGACGTATGCGTTAACAACACTCCTCTTGTACCTGTCAGGGCAGTCGCTGTTGGCATTTAGGCACATTCCTATGTTTGTTTCCTTTGTGTAGACTGCAGTGTGGAAACCTCCGCCCTTTTCCATGACTGTTACATCTAGAAAAGGCAGCTTCCCATCCTTTTCCATCTCGTAAGTGAAACGCAGCACGGAACTCTGCTCAAATGCCTCCTTCAGCTCCTGCAGATGTCTGACATCAGGTACCTGTGTAAAAATGTCGTCAACATACCTGCAGTATATGGCCGGTTTCAAGTTCATGTCGACTAAGACTTTTTGCTCGATGGTACCCATGTAGAAGTTTGCAAACAGGACACCTAGGGGAGAACCCATGGCGATGGACTTACTGCGGGGCGCACGGGCCACAGGGATAAGAGCCTCGTTGGACGTAGAATCGCTGTTTACCAACGTACCTGTGGACGAGACAATCGGAATGATAGCCGACAGAGTGTATCGTGATCCAGCCTGTACTCCTCTTGACATGCCAGAAAGTATTCTGAGGAAACTACTCCAAGCTTGTACTAAAGAGGCACCCTTCTTGAGCCCGGATGGGCACATGTATAAGCAAGTAGATGGGGTCGCCATGGGTTCTCCCCTAGGTGTCCTGTTTGCAAACTTCTACATGGGTACCATCGAGCAAAAAGTCTTAGTCGACATGAACTTGAAACCGGCCATATACTGCAGGTATGTTGACGACATTTTTACACAGGTACCTGATGTCAGACATCTGCAGGAGCTGAAGGAGGCATTTGAGCAGAGTTCCGTGCTGCGTTTCACTTACGAGACGGAAAAGGATGGGAAGCTGCCTTTTCTAGATGTAACAGTCATGGAAAAGGGCGGAGGTTTCCACACTGCAGTCTACACAAAGGAAACAA
This sequence comes from Procambarus clarkii, assembly GCF_040958095.1. Lineage (NCBI taxonomy): Eukaryota > Metazoa > Arthropoda > Malacostraca > Decapoda > Cambaridae > Procambarus > Procambarus clarkii. The sequence continues at coordinate 48,357,583 of NC_091168.1, read as the reverse complement.
ACATAGGAATGTGCCTAAATGCCAACAGCGACTGCCCTGACAGGTACAAGAGGAGTGTTGTTAACGCATACGTCGACCGTGCTCTCAGCCACAGCTCAGAATGGAAGCAAGTCGACGAAGAACTCTGTAGGGTAAGGCAGGTCCTAGTCAATAACGGCTTCTCCAATGGTTTCATCGAAGACATCATAAGAAGGAAAGTGAAAAGCCATGCAACCTCCGAAGAGACAACTAACACAACACCTATACCCCCTATTAGACTATTTTACAGGAACTTCTTTTCCACAGCTCATAAAACAGAGGAAAGGGTCCTGAAAGATATTGTTAATAGAAACGTTATCCCTACAGACAAAAATCAGAGGATACAACTGACGATTTACTATAAAACCAGAAAAACGGCCAGCCTACTCATGAGAAACTCTCCAGACACAAAACAGAACGCTTTAAAAGAGACTAACGTCGTCTATGCCTTCAAATGCCCACTTGGGGACTGTAAGCTCCAAAAAACCCAGTATATAGGCAAGACAACAACATCTCTTTCTAGGCGTTTAACGATGCATAAACAACAGGGCTCCATTAAGGAACATATAATCTCTTCCCATAACCAAACCATCGCCAGAGAAATCCTAGTAAACAACACAGAAATCATCGATAGATACAGCGATAGCAGACGGCTTGACGTTTGCGAGGCACTACACATCAAGAAGTCAACACCAGCAATCAACAGCCAATTATTGCACAACTATATTCTACCCACCTCAAGACTCCGCTCCAATATAGAAGCATCAAGAAATATGGACCAATAGGCTTTCTACAAACACTTCTATTCAATACCCATTGTTTCTGTTCTGTCTTGTGTTGATACTTTTAATACCCTATTAATATCCCCTAGTGTTCTGTCTTGTGTTAATGCCACATCACCCTTCCCACCTCACTCAAATGTAATGCCACATCACCCTTCCCACCTCACTCAAATGTAGATATAAAATCAGGGAAACGCAAGTTCTAATCAGTTGTGTATTTGTGAAGTCTTTGAAAATGTAATAAGTTTTACGAAACGCGCCCGTGTCGCGTCAGACTAAAAATAAAAATGAATTTTGGAGAAGTGATTTTTGATTTACCTCCAACAGTGAAGCGTAATGTACGAAAGATTGAGAAAATTCGTGTTAGAATTATTAATCTTACTTTTTCGGTCATATTTAATAATATATGTCTACAGGAAAGACTGCTACCAAAATATACTAATATATATATATATATATATATATATATATATATATATATATATATATATATATATATATATATATATATATATATATATATATATATATATATATATATATATATATATATATGTCGTACCTAGTAGCCAGAACGCACTTTTTGGCCTACTATGCAAGGCCCAATTTGCCTAATAAGCCAAGTTTTCCTGAATTAATATATTTTCTCTAATTTTTTTCTTATGAAATGATAAAGCTACCCATTTCATAATGTGTGAGGTAAATTTTTTTTTATTGGAGTTAAAATTAACGTAGATATATGACCGAACCTAACCAACCCTACCTAACCTAACCTAACCTATCTTTATAGGTTAGGTTAGGTTAGGTAGCCGAAAAAGTTAGGTTAGGTTAGGTTAGGTAGTTTAGGTAGTCGAAAAACAATTAATTCATGAAAACTTGGCTTATTAGGCAAATCGGGCCTTGCATAGTAGGCTGAGAAGTGCGTTCTGGCTACTAAGTACGACATATATATATATATATATATATATATATATATATATATATATATATATATATATATATATATATTTGAGTAAGGTGGGAAGGATGATGTGGCATTAGAGGATATTAATAGGGTATTAAAAGTATCAACACAAGACAGAACACGAAACAATGGATATTGAATAGAAGTGTTTGTAGAAAGCCTATTGGTCCATATTTCTTGATGCTTCTATATTGGAGCGGAGTCTTGAGGTGGGTAGAATATAGTTGTGCAATAATTGGCTGTTGATTGCTGGTGTTGACTTCTTGATGTGTAGTGCCTCGCAAACGTCGAGCCGCCTGCTATCGCTGTATCTATCGATGATTTCTGTGTTGTTTACTAGGATTTCTCTGGCGATGGTTTGGTTATGGGAAGAGATTATATGTTCCTTAATGGAGCCCTGTTGTTTATGCATCGTTAAACGCCTAGAAAGAGATGTTGTTGTCTTGCCTATATACTGGGTTTTTTGGAGCTTACAGTCCCCAAGTGGGCATTTGAAGGCATAGACGACGTTAGTCTCTTTTAAAGCGTTCTGTTTCGTGTCTGGAGAGTTTCTCATGAGTAGGCTGGCCGTTTTTCTGGTTTTATAGTAAATCGTCAGTTGTATCCTCTGATTTTTGTCTGTAGGGATAACGTTTCTATTAACAATATCTTTCAGGACCCTTTCCTCTGTTTTATGAGCTGTGGAAAAGAAGTTCCTGTAAAATAGTCTAATAGGGGGTATAGGTGTTGTGTTAGTTGTCTCTTCGGAGGTTGCATGGCTTTTCACTTTCCTTCTTATGATGTCTTCGATGAAACCATTGGAGAAGCCGTTATTGACTAGAACCTGCCTTACCCTACAGAGTTCTTCGTCGACTTGCTTCCATTCTGAGCTGTGGCTGAGAGCACGGTCGACGTATGCGTTAACAACACTCCTCTTGTACCTGTCAGGGCAGTCGCTGTTGGCATTTAGGCACATTCCTATGTTTGTTTCCTTTGTGTAGACTGCAGTGTGGAAACCTCCGCCCTTTTCCATGACTGTTACATCTAGAAAAGGCAGCTTCCCATCCTTTTCCGTCTCGTAAGTGAAACGCAGCACGGAACTCTGCTCAAATGCCTCCTTCAGCTCCTGCAGATGTCTGACATCAGGTACCTGTGTAAAAATGTCGTCAACATACCTGCAGTATATGGCCGGTTTCAAGTTCATGTCGACTAAGACTTTTTGCTCGATGGTACCAATGTAGAAGTTTGCAAACAGGACACCTAGGGGAGAACCCATAGCGACCCCATCTACTTGCTTATACATGTGCCCATCCGGGCTCAAGAAGGGTGCCTCTTTAGTACAAGCTTGGAGTAGTTTCCTCAGAATACTTTCTGGCATGTCAAGAGGAGTACAGGCTGGATCACGATACACTCTGTCGGCTATCATTCCGATTGTCTCGTCCACAGGTACGTTGGTAAACAGCGATTCTACGTCCAACGAGGCTCTTATCCCTGTGGCCCGTGCGCCCCGCAGTAAGTCCACAAATTCCTTTGGAGACTTCAGGCTGAAGGCGCAAGGAACATAAGGAGTCAGCAGGCCGTTGAGTCGCTTCGCCAATCTGTACGTGGGTGTGGGTATCTGGCTAATGATTGGCCGAAGTGGGTTTCCAGGCTTGTGCGTCTTGACATTTCCATACGCATATCCAGGTTTATATTCCCCAATGATCTTTGGCAGGTGGAGTCCGGATTTCTTGGCGTTCACAGTTTCGATCAGTTTGTTGACCTTTGCTTTTAATTCGGCTGTAGTGTCCTTCGTTACCCTTTGGAACTTAGTTTGGTCAGAGAGTATGATGTTCATTTTCGCCAGATATTCGTCTTTTTTAAGAATGACATATATTGGCGACTTGTCACCTCTCCTGACAACTATCTCCTTGTTCTCACGAAGGCTTTTAGCTGCCGCTCTAAGCTCGGGGGACAGTATGGTGCTTCTGTAGTTGCCTCGATTCTTTCCTCCTTCTGCAATAAGTTCTGCTTGTAAGGTATCTTTGGTAGTGACCTTCTTTTGTGTCTCGAGGTCGAATATGTCGTCCAACAGAATTTCCAACTCCACTTTCCGGGCCATTTCACTCGGTCTGGACATAACATGACAGTTTATGCCCAGATTTAGGAGAGTGACTTGGTCCTCAGTGAGGTTAATTCCTGCAAGGTTCAGGAAGCCATCTCTTGGTCGTGGAATTGCCATAGGTCCTCCATATAATGTTGTTAGTTTCTTGATAATCCTTGTTTCAGTGCTGAGGTGATGTTGGTCTGTGAGGATGTCGAGGTGTTGTTCAATGCGGGTACGGATACTATGGTCGATGTTGCTATTTCTCCACTCGTTTGTAGCATGAAGTAGTTGCGTTTTTTTGTCTTTGATTTCATTCTCTGCCTTGTATATCTGATCACGAATCATATATATATATATATATATATATATATATATATATATTTATATATATATATATATATATATATATATATATATATATATATATATATATATATACATATATACATATATACATATATACATATATACATATATACATATATATATATATATATATATATATATATATATATATATATATATATATATATATATATATATATATATATATATATATATATATGTGTGTGTGTGTGTGTATATCACGAAAATAAACACGTGATTAAGAATGTGACAATGTCAGACCACGAAGGAAAAATGAAACAGGAATTTCCTTAAGTACTTTCGTATATTAAATTCCGAATATTAAATTTCAGACCTTCTGAAGATGTATTTAATATAGGAAAGTACTTAAGGAAATTCCTGTTTCATTTTTCCTTCGTGGTCTGACATTGTCATATATATATATATATATATATATATATATATATATATATATATATATATATATATATGTATATATATATATATATATATATATATATATATATATATATATATATATATATATATATATATATATATATATATGTATATATGTATATATATATATATATATATATATATATATATATATATATATATATATATATATATATATATATATATATATATATATATGTATATATATATATATATATGTATATATATATATATATATATATATATGTATATATATATATATATATATATATATATATATATATATATATATACATATATATATATATATATATATATATATATATATATATATATATATATATATATGTATACATATATACATATATATATATATATATATATATATATATATATATATATATATATATATATATATATATATATATATATATATATATATATATATACATATATATATATATATATATAAATATATATATATATATATATATATATATATATATATATATATATATGTATATATATATATATATATATAAATATATATATATATATATATATATATATATATATATATGTATATATATATATATATATATATATATATATATATATATATATATATATATATATGTATATATATATATATATATATATATATATATATATATATATATATATATATATATATATATATATATATATATGTATATATATATATATATATATATATATATACATATATATATATATATATATATACATATATATATATATATATATATATATATATATATATATACATATATATATATATATATATATATATATATATATATATATATATATATATATATATATATATATATATATATATATATATATATATATATATATATATATATATATAGACGGCTTACGGTGGCAGCCGTAACAGTCGGTCGTGCAGGGGGTTGGGTCCCACATTTGTGCCCATTCAACAAGGATAACAGTGCCTGAGGAAGTCAAGAATCGACTCATGTCTGTGTTAATACCTGCTGAAGACTCTTAGTGGGTCGAGGAAGCCTACCTCTCCAGCAGTGCAACAGAATCAACTGTAAAAGGTGTGTTGTCCTGGCGGGAGGCGTGCTATGGAGGGGAAGGACACAGGCCTGGGTGAGGGTTATCTCAGTGCCTCCATAAACAACAGCCTCCAGGCGGGGAGGAGGCCTCATGTGGAGGAGGGGGGGAGTGAAGGGGAGGCTCACAAACCTGCTTGTATTCCAGCAGTCTTATAAGTGAATGTGTGCGTCTTTTCAGATGAACGGTGAGTTTGTAGTGATAAACATAATGCACCTGTGAAACTTTGTGCTAATTGTGTGTGACCGGGATACCTTCTCCCCCCCTCTCCCTAGCCTCCCACAGGCCTCGCCAGCCCACCCAGCTACCCGCTCCCGGCGGCTGACCCGACGACCATCGTCCACCCCACGACCACCGTCACCCCACGCAACCCTACGCCCACCGCCACCCCACGCCCACCGTCACCCCACGCAACCCTACGCCCACCGCTACCCCACGCCCACCGCCAGCCCACGCCCACACACGCCACACGCCCTACGGCTCCCTCACCAGGAAAGGGTGGAAGGACACATGTGGTGGGGTCAAGAGACTGGGTCACCAGTGTGCCAATAAGTGCTTGAAAAAGATAAGTTGAGTCCAGTCCTGTGGTGACTGGACCATTGTGAGTATCGTGTTGAGAGCACCACACCCAGTGAGCCAGGACACATTCACCAGTGTTTAGTGACAAAAAGGAAATTATCCAAGTGTTACGTGCCACATCAACCCTCCCCTCACCCCCTGAGTGTAGTGCCTCCCCCCACCCCCTGAGTGTAGTGTCTCCCGCTCGACCACTCCACCTGTGTAGTGTCTCCCCCCCCCCCCTCCGTGTGGTGCAGTGTCTTCCGCTCCCCCGCCCCCACCTCCCACAATCAGGTGGTCGCGCCTTCCCTCCCCGGCCCCCCTCCCAGACCGGGCCAGCGCGCAGCCTCCCAACCCCCACCCACCACCTCCACGAGCCCACCCACCCCAGACATCTGCCCAGACATGACGCATAGTATAGGGGACAACCTCGTCCCCCCCAGCCAGGAGGGAGAGACAAATACTCCAGTGCAAGGTGACATTCACTTTACCTAAGGGGATGGCAGAAGAAGCCGCTACCAGCCAGCTCACCCCTCCCGAAGCCAATCAAAGGAGAGGCACATGCAGTGGTTGTGGGAACATCGTCAGCATCAACTCTGTCTCCAGAGTCATACGCCAGCATGGTGACTGTCCTGGGTCAGGGAGGCCTCCCGTGGGAGGAGGCAGCACTCAGGAGCCTGTTGCACCAGTACAAATCGCAACAGATTACATTGCAACAGACGACCTGCTAGAGGCAATTAAAGCAACGTCAACCAGGACACTCACCCACATCCCAAAGGCCTCTCGCCCTTTTGCTGCAGGGAAATACACGGACCTCATCGCAAAAGTCAACAGAGGGTCAAATAACCTTGTTGCACCTGATACCATCAAAGCCTGGCACAATCTGTTACTTTTTGGCAATGCATGCTTAGGTGTACCAGACAGAGGAGGCAAGACACTGGCCTCATCCGTCAATAAAGCAATTAGGGATTTTCCGAGGGCTGACAACCTAGTCCGCCTCCCCAAACACACCAAACACCGCCGAGGCAGACCAAGTACGACAATCAGCGACAACAGAAAATTAGGTACCCAAGTCAGCAAGAAAATTGAAGAGGGCAATACAGTCGGGGCACTCAGGTTAATCACAAGTGAGGACAAAATTTTGCCCAGGGATGAAACCACAGCCCAAGCACTGAGAGAAAAACACCCCGTCAGGGCCGTAGGTGGACCTCCCCCACAGGTCAGGCTCGCCCCTAATCAGGAACCTCTCGTCCTCCGGGAGTCAGAGGTTTATAAAGCTATCGTTTCATTTCCCCCGGGCTCCTCAGGAGGCTACACAGGGGTAAGACCTCAACATGTGAAGGAAATGGTGAACCCTGTTCTTGGCCCAGCTGCAGAAGCGCTCCTGACAGAAATCACAACGTTTGTCAACAACTGCCTCGCCGGGTTAATCCCTGATGAAATCAAACCATTCTTCTTTGGTGCATCCCTATGTGCCCTCAAAAAGAAGGGGGGAGGGATCAGACCCATTGCCGTTGGTAATACCCTTCGCCGCCTAGTTGCAAGGGCTGCTGTCAGAAGTATCCGAACGGAAGCAGCCACCATGCTGCAACCCAACCAGCTGGGGTTTGGAGTCCCCCAAGGCTGTGAAGCAGCGGCTCATGCTGCACGAGCCTACATTAGCTCTCTTACTGAAGACCAGGCAGTAGTAAAATTAGATTTTAAAAACGCTTTCAACTCGGTCAAAAGGGAAGCAATCCTCACTGCAGTCCAGGAACATTGCCCAAGCATTCTCCCGTTTGTGTCAGCAGGCTACAGCAAAGACTCAACCCTCCTGTTTGGCAAACATGAAGTCACCTCAGCAGAGGGAATTCAACAGGGTGACCCACTTGCACCGTTCCTCTTTTGCATAGTGGTTCGAGAAATTACAACCAGACTGTCCAGCGAGCTCAACATCTGGTTCCTGGATGATGGCACTCTGGCAGGCACACAAGATTCCCTGCTAGAAGACTTACAGCTGGTGAAGACACGGGGGGAGTCCATGGGTCTCGTTCTTAGCCCCTCCAAGTGCGAAATTATTGCATCTAGTGAAGTAATCATTAGAGCAGTGAAATCAGTTCTACCAGAAGCCTCAGTCGTTAAACCTACCGACAGCACACTACTCGGAGCACCTCTGGGCCACAATGCCATTGCTGCAGTCCTTGACGAAAAGTTTAGAGACCTAAAGAGGATGGAAGAGAGAATTGGGGACTTGGACTCCCACGATGCCCTCTACCTTCTCACAAAGTGCCTTACCCTGCCCAGGCTAACATACTTCTTAAGGTGTGCACCAACTTTTGGCAACCCACTTCTAAATCAATATGATGAGCTCCTCAGGTCACTATTCAGGAAGGCGCTCAACCTAGATTTAGATGACAGTCAGTGGGACCAAGCAACACTACCAGTGAGATTTGGAGGGATAGGCATACGAAAGGCAACTGAGGTAGCACTTCCAGCATTCTTATCCTCATGTACAGCAGCCAACGAATTGGTAGGGCAGATCCTACCAGAGCGTATGAGAGAGACAGCGGGAACTCATGATCAAACGTTCATCGAAGCAGCCAGACAATGGGACACCATTGCACACCCTCAACCCCGACCACAAGTCCCAAAAGACCACAAGCAGGCCCACTGGGATAGCCCCATAATGGAAAAGACTGTCACAGCAATGATTGACAACGCTGATGCTGAAAACAAAGCCCGCCTCCTAGCGGTAACAGCACCCCACGCCGGGGATTTTTTATTTGCTGTGCCCAATGCAGCCCTGGGAACTCGCCTCAGTCATGACGCTCTCCGCATTGGAGTTGCCCTTCGCCTTGCCGCCCCCATCCTCACCGAACATAGGTGCATCTGCGGAACTGCGATGGCAGACCAATATGGTCGTCATGGTCTGGTATGTCGTAAATCACAGGGTAAAATTGCAAGACATGAAGAAGTCAACGACATCATCAAGAGGAGCCTCGCCACAGCCTGCTGCCCGGCACAAAGAGAACCACACTTATCCAGACCTAACGACCCTCAGAAGCGCCCTGATGGGGTCACCTTGCTACCTTGGAAGGATGGTAAGCAAGTGGTATGGGACTACACGTGCGCTGCCACACTGGCCAGTACCTACCTCCACTACAGCACACGTGAAAGCGGTGGTGCTGCTTCTTTCAGGGAATCGCAGAAAATTGTTAAATACAGAGGTCTAGCACACTGCTACAGCTTTGTTCCGATCGGCTCGGAGACCCTCGGTTCGTGGGGAAAATGTGCATTGAAGTTCCTGAAGGAATTGGGGGACAAATTGATCAGCGCTACAAAAGACCAGAGAGCAAAAAGTTTCTTGTTCCAGCGCCTCAGTGTTGCGATTCAGAGGGGAAATGCCTGTTGCGTCTTGGGCACTAGTCCAACTTCAGAGGAATTCGAAGAAGTGTTTGACTTGCAACAATGATCGAACCCGTCTGTGACATTCATCAATGTTTCCCATTGTTGTGTTCTTCAAGAGATCCATAACCTTTAAGCACCTTTTTGCATTATTATTTTTGTATCAACCCATGTATATCTTGTAACCATCAAATGCATAATAAAGCACAAAAAATATTCAAGGAAGGGGGTGGTAGGAGAAAAGCACACAGAAACTGTATTGGAGGAGATCTAAACATTCCCTCTAATGCGTTATGCGTGGTTTCCTCCGAGGCTATGGGTCCCCCTTCTTCCAGCTAGAGGTGGTACTCCCTTCCTATATATATATATATATATATATATGTATATATATATATATATATATATATATATATATATATATATATATATATATATATATATATAATATATATATATATATATATATATATTATATATATATATATATATATATATATATATATATATATATGTCGTACCTAGTAGCCAGAACTCACTTCTCAGCCTACTATTCAAGGCCCGATTTGCCTAGTAAGCCAAGTTTTCCTGAATTAATATATTTACTATAATTTTTTCCTTATGAAATGATAAAGCAACCCTTTTCTCTATGTATGAGGTCAATTTTATTTTATTGGAGTTAAAATTAACGTAGATATATGACCGAACCTAACCAACCCTACCTAACCTAACCTAACCTATATTTATCGGTAAGGTTAGGTTAGGTAGCCAAAAAAAGCTAGGTTAGGTTAGGTTAGGTAGGTTAGGTAGACGAAAAAACATTAATTCATGAAAACTTGGCTTATTAGGCAAATCGGGCCTTGAATAGTAGGCTGAGAAGTGCGTTCTGGCTATTAGGTACGACATATATATATATATATATATATATTATATATATATATATATATTATATATATATTTATATATATATATATATATATATATATATATATATATATATATATATATATATATATATATATATATATATATATATATATATATATATATATATATATATATATATATATATATAAATATAAATAAAAGTAAATATGAAACTCCTGTTGGTCAACTCTGCGCATGTAGTGCATCCACTATGGGAGAGCTATTTCCTTCAAAAAGTACAATCGTGTGGCTTTATGTTTAAAAACCAATTTCAAGTACTTTCTTTGATTGAAAAACTTGAATATAAATACAAGTGTTAATTGTAAATGATCAGTTATAAACAAAAATAAGAAGTAGGAAAAATGATATGTGGAACTGGACAAAAACATTGGAACGCTGAGAGGGTAAACAACCGCCGCCGTTTTAGCAGCGCCACAGCTGGTGATGTTCAGCACGAGCATTAAGGAAAAACCTTGACACAAACTGCACTTATCATAAAGAAAAAGCACCACCATTGACCGCCAAGTGCTCACATCAAGTCTGACTCGAAGAAACAACACTCAAGCCTTGACGCTTCTCCCAACATCCGGGGGAGGAAACCTTCACACAAACTGCGCCTGTCATAAAGAAGATGAAGACTCACCAGTGTCCACAGTGTCCGAAGGTATTCACCCGTCCTTCACATGTGAAGACTCACATGTTAGTGCATTCAGGTGACAAACCTCATGAGTGTCCAGAGTGTGGGAAGAGATCCAGTCGGCGTGGACATATGAAGAATCACATGATAGTGCATGCGGATGAGAGACCTTTTCAATGTGCCGAGTGTGGCAAAAAATTTAGAGAACGTGGAACTATAATACAGCACATGTTAGTGCATTCAGGTGACAAACCTCATGAATGTCCAGAGTGTGGGAAGAGATTCAGTGAGCGTGGAAGTATGAAGCGTCACATATTAATACATTCAGGTGACAAACCATATGAATGTCCAGAGTGTGGGAAGAGATTCAGTCAACGTGGAAATATGACGACTCACATGTTAGTGCATTCAGGTGACAAACCACATGAGTGTCCAGAGTGTGGGAAGAGATTCAGTCAGCATGGACATATGAAGAATCACATGAGGGTGCATGCGGATGAGAGACCTTTTCAATGTGCCGAGTGTGGCAAAAAATTTAGAGAACGTGGAACTATAATACAGCACATGTTAGTGCATTCAGGTGACAAACTTCACGAGTGTCCAGAGTGTGGGAAGAGATTCAGTCGTCTTGGAAGTATGAAGACTCACATGTTTGTGCATTCAGGTGACAAGCCTCACCAGTGTCCAGAGTGTGGGAAGAGATTCAGTCGTCTTGGTAATATGAAGAGGCACAAAATGATACATGCAGATAATAGGGTAAACACTTAGAGTGTGGAAGGTAATTAAGAGAATGTTGAAGGATAATGAGGCACATACAGGTATATTAACTTAACTTTAATCTAACATTGTGCTATCACAATGTCAGTTGGATGTTCTTCAAAGGTAATTCTATTTTGTTTGAGAAATACACTTCACCATGAAAGGTAAAGATCAAGATATTTTATTATATTGTTCTTTTATGAAAGTTAGATGACCAAGCAAGAACTAGAGAAGCTGTCACTATAGGAAAATTCATAATTGCTTATAAGTATAGAAATATCTCTTTAGTTTAGCAAAGATAAATCAAAGCTTTAAATGTTTTTCTTCTTATTTATGTAAATAATAATGTGCTTTCTGTTTTTGTTCTCTGTGAAAATTTATTTAAAATGTAATATACTCTGTAGCTAAGTTATGGACATTATTGTTGTAATATTATTTAGCATTGGTGCTGGTGAAGAAGACAGTCTGAGACGTACTTAACCCCTTAACTGCGTTGCCTCCAAATGTGACACCCCCGCAGTGCGCAGGAAATAAATTCTCTGGAAAAAATTCTTTTTTCTTTTTAAAGTGTCAAAAACACTTCCCTCAGTATGGGTATGTAAAAAAAAAGTTGAAATTGTACTTACTTTGGCTGCTATGGGATCTGGAAGTTGGGGCGTGACGTCATCATTCCCCGTGCGCCCGTGCCGTAAGCTCTCGGGGGCGGTGGGGCACTCGGGGCGGGGCGCGCGAGTTGCCGCGAATATATTTTCGTTCATTTTTTGCGCACCTTTCCAAATACATTTTCATTGTTTTTATGTGCCAATCCAATGTATAATGAACACGTACACTATAATATCGCAGTACAACATCCGTACTGTCCGTAGACACTGTGTTACGTGCATGAAACTTGTGTACACATATGCAGCACATATTTACTATGTATCATGCTAATTTGTGTATATATACAATCTATTTACATACTATACACTGTCACACACTATATACATTCATCATCAACACATTCAGAACACCGCGTAGCAGCTGCCTCGTATGGGCCAATAGCAGCTGCCTCGTATGGGCCAATAGCATCTGTCCCATATGGGCCAATAGCAGCTGCCTCGTATGGGCCAATAGCAGCTGCCCCATATGGGCCAATAGCAGCTGCCCCATATGGGCCAATAGCAGCTGCCCCGTATGGGCCAATAGCAGCTGCCCCGTATGGGCCAATAGCAGCTGCCCCGTATGGGCCAATAGCAGCTGCCCAGTATGGGCCAATAGCAGCTGCCCCGTATGGGCCAATAGCAGCTGCCCCGTATGGGCCAATAGCAGCTGCCCCGTATGGGCCAATAGCAGCTGCCCTGTATGGGCCAATAGCAGCTGCCCCGTATGGGCCAATAGCAGCTGCCCCGTATGGGCCAATAGCAGCTGCCTTGTATGGGCCAATAGCAGCTGCCTCGTATGGGCCAATAGCAGCTGCCTCGTATGGGACAACAGCAGCTGCCTCGTATGGGCCAATAGCAGCTGCCTCGTATGGGACAACAGCAGCTGCCTTGTATGGGCCAACAGCAGCTGCCTCGTATGGGCCAATAGCAGCTGCCTCGTATGGGCCAATAGCAGCTGCCCCATATGGGCCAATAGCAGCTGCCCCATATGGGCCAATAGCAGCTGCCCCGTATGGGCCAATAGCAGCTGCCCCATATGGCCCAATAGCAGCTGCCCCGTATGGGCCAATAGCAGCTGCCCTGTATGGGCCAATTGCAGCTGCCTCGTATGGGACAACAGCAACTGCCTTGTATGGGACAACAGCAGCTGCCTCGTATGGGCCAATAGCAGCTGCCTCGTATGGGCCAATAGCAGCTGCCTCGTATGGGCCAATAGCAGCTGCCCCATATGGGCCAATAGCAGCTGCCTTTTATGGGCCAATAGCAGCTGCCTCGTATGGGCCAATAGCAGCTGCCTCGTATGGGCCAATAGCAGCTGCCTCGTATGGGCCAATAGCAGGTGCCGCGTATGGGCCAATAGCAGCTGCCTCGTATGGGCCAATAGGAGCTGCCTCGTATGGGCCAATAGGAGCTGCTTCGTATGGGCCAATATTAGCATTTGGCCATGAACACATTCAGAACACCTCGAGTGAGAGCAGCCACACCCAGGTAGTCTCCCTCACTCCAACATCTTACTCGCCAACATTGCTCCTCCCACCATATTGTTATAGTTCTTATTACACATGTTCTATATACCTATCTACATGTTTTATTTACCAGAACTATGCAAGTAAGCCGGTATTGTGTCCAAACAGTTCAGTGGCCACCATACACTGCATGAAAAATCACACAGACGACGCTACGATTACGTCACCTCCCTCACCAAAATAGCTCCTCTCAACATTCTCCTGTTGCTGTTCTTACACTATATACACACACTATATATACCCATGTACATATGTGTTGCCCATAACGAACCACTAAGCTAGTATGGTGAGCAAAACATGAGTGGCAGCCACACACACAATGAGGCTACCTCAATTCTCGCCCTCCCTCCCTCATCAAAATTCCTCCTTCCACAATACTACGCACAACACTAATTATAACCACATTCCTGCTATTATCACAATCCTGGTCACTAATTCCTGTAAATGAATAATTGACCACACATTTTGAAAAGGAACCTAAGAAATCATTTGAAGATTCCTAGATGAACGAAATAATGCTGTGGTGCTGTGGCTAGCGCTGTGAACATCGTGAACAGCATTGAATCACTGATATTTGAACATTGTACCCAGTCATTATCACACTCAGGCTCTAATATAACACTATCATAGCTAAATAATACAAGTTATATATATATTTTGACATTATTAGGCGATGCTGTGGTCACATGCTGAACAGCAGTGCTGTGCGCTCATGCTGCGAGCGCCAGCCTTGGTTGCTCACTCACTACTGAGGCTCCCACACCCGGGAATGTGGACCACGATTTTTTTTAAAGATGGCGTCTGTTTACAAGAGCCCTGAGGAAGCTGATGTGAACCCCATGTGGCCGCGGGAGTTTTGAATGGAACGTGAAAAATACAAATACCCGGAGGCGCGTTGCGCAAACCAGACGCGAGCCTGCAGGCGCGTTGCGCAGTTTAAGGGTTAAGATGAGACCATTTGATTGATAGGGAAATGTAGGTTAATCAAGGAATTTTCTCATCAGATTCATATGCAAACTGATGTCTATTTTATATTATTTGTTTAGGCATATTTATGAATAATACTCTTGATTATAAATATTTCACCGAAGAGTTTATTGAAGGCAGATTGGCATTTATAACTGTCAGTCAAGTTAATATGAAATTTAAATTTATATTACTCTAGAAATTTACATCACTCTAAATTTACCAGAAATTTATATTACTCTAGCCTAACTTTATCATTTATGCAGTAATTGTCTTGGAATAATATTTTACCCGATTTACCTGAGGGCCTCGATAAAAACGGGAAGCTGGCAGCGTGTTGAAGGTTCCCTTCCCCCCCCCCAATTTTCCTTGATTTTTTCCAGGTATATTTTTATTTTGAAATTCAGCACATTTTGGCAGTTATGGCGTTGGTGGGTAGTCAGTTCCATCGATCAATAACCCTGTGGGTGAAAAAGCCTGATTCAAAGTTATATTAGCTTGATTAGCAATAATATTATCCTGATTCGTATAATCCTCTGTCAATTATATTATCCAAACTGCCTGTTATAAATAATATTGTGTTGTGCTTCTATGGGGGACTTGGTATTATTAAGGGGTAAGGGTAGTTAGAAGACAGAGTATCAAATATGGGAGAGCTAAAAGGCCCGGCCCCCAAAATAAACTATCCACAGTAATAATACCTTGCTACTAGACCATATATGTCAGTCAAAGGGTTGATCAATGCACTCCCACACAGGAAGAAGGGATACTCCTATAATTCATGTACTTATTTATTTACCCCTTAACAACCCCCCATATACACTCACACCAATAACAATAATAATAATAACTTTACCACACTACCTTACGTTAAAAAGCCTTGGTCCACTTAGGCAGGATACAAGGTTTACACTAAGAACAAGCTAGGGTAAAGTACTACTGGATAAGCACTGAAGCTGGATGCAGCTTAGGGTAGAGACACCACGTGGTACCCTAATACAAAACACAACACTTAGGGGTACCCAAAACACTGGCAAATACTACCCCCAGGTCTCACCAATCGTTACTACCAGAGTAGGCACACTTAAAACACCATACAGTACTTAACTTAATGGTACAGGAACTTAGGTAAGGGAAATAAGTAAGAGGAGAAGGGAGGAGAGTAGGGGTGCAGCCACAGAGTAGGTCTCGTCCCCACGAACGCCAGCCAGAGAAGAATGCTCCTAGCGACCAGCTAGGCCTCCCGCATGTCGTGGTGCCGGAAGGAGCCTAATTGATCGTGCAGCTAAGCACATTAAAGATCTTCCCCTATGCAACGTATTGTTACTTTACAAATGATTAGAAAGTATTAGTAAGCAAAGTTGGTGCCTATGTTATTATTTAATAATCAACCCCCAGCTCAGTCTTTAAATGCTCTTTGAGAAACAATAATAGTCTTACGTCTGGCAGGGAAGATACAGACAATGACGCATAGGGTTGCATTCAGCTATACTATAGTTAAGTTTAATAACTCAATTTTGACCTCTGGTTTCCACTAAAGAACCCAGGGTCGTAACACTCCTCCCCCCTTCAGAAAAAAAAAAATGTGACTACTAGAATAGTAGTCATATTTTTTTTTTGTAAGAGTATACAGAGAATAAGAAGAAAAAATAGATGACAAAAAAAAACAATCAAAAACAATTTCTCTGCAAGAAAAATACAAAGGAGTTCTCTGAAAGAAAAAAAAACATACACAAAAAAAAACAAAAAAAAACAGGGAAATAAATAATTTGGACACGGAATATTTAATGTCACAGGAGAACCTAAAAAAAAAAAACTAAAGCATAACAGTTGGTAAATGGCTTCCTGTGGCCTAGATGAATGTTATTCCGGCAATCTGGACAGAGTGTCGGCCATCACGTTGAGTCGGCCCGGTAGGTGGGTAATGGAAAGATTGAAGTCCTGTAGGTACAACGCCCACCTGAGGATGCGTTTATTCTTACCCTTCATCTGAGTCAGGAAGACTAGTGGGTTATGGTCCGTGTACACTTCCACTATATTACCTGTGAGGTAAACTTCGAACTTTTTACATGTTAACACTAGCGCCAATGCCTCTTTTTCTACCACTGAATAATTGCGTTGCGCCTTGTCGAATTTCACAGAGTAATAATATACTGGGTGTTCCACCTGATCATCCCCAGTTTGCAACAACACTGCACCAGCACCCGAGTCAGACGCGTCAACATGAATTTTAAACGGTCGGTCGAACCTTGGACTAGCAAGCACTGGGGCGGAAGCTAAGATCAATTTCAAATTTTTAAATGCCTCTGCACAGTCTGATGACCACTTAAATTTAACGGCTTTCCGCAACAAGTCTGTGAGAGGAGTGGCAACACTGGAAAAGTTCTGACAAAAACGTCGATAGTATGCACACATACCGATAAATCTTTGAACGTCCTTTTTAGACTTTAGTACTGGATACTCCAGAATGGCACTGATTTTATCTTGCCGAGGTAACACTTTTCCTTGGCCCACTTCATAACCGAGGTACGTCACTGTGCCTTGGCCAAAATGACACTTTTTAGCATTTAAGGTAAGATTTGCCTTTTTCAAGATTGCGAACAACTGGCGTAACCTAGCTATGTGGTCAGCCCAATTACTGTCAAAGAGCACGATATCATCTAAATACGCCCGACAATTTGGCACCTTAGCGAGCAGAGAGTTCATGAGTCTCTAGAACGTGGCAGGGGCATTACGCAAGCCGAACGGTAACACTTGATACTCAAAAACACCCTCGGGTGTCACGAACGCAGTTAGTTGTTTAGCACGTTCAGTGAGTGGGATTTGATAATACCCCCTCGAGAGGTCGAATTTCGAGACGTACTTGTCGTTTCCCAGCTCGTCGATGCAGTCCTCGAGGAGGGGCAGCGGATAGGCATCCACAATTTTCGAACTTTTTTTTTTTCGAACGCTCGAACGCTCATCCGCTCCTGACGACCCTGCTCCCCCTCCAACTTTATCAGCTGCTCCTTGAGCCCACAACATCCCTAACATGATGTAACAACCCCAGAAGGCAGCTAAGTACCCAGTGACCTAAATGTGACCGAAATATTCGACAAAACCTAACCTACTACCTCATCTCGACCTCATTAGTGTTGCTCCCTGGAGGAAGCTAACCTGACGTTTGCTGCTGCCATATCAACAAGTCTACCCCATCTGCTGCATACATCTCTGCTACTACCATGCTAAACAATTCTAAGCTCGGCAAGGCCGTAAAGAATGATAGCACACCTATCAGGATGAACCCAACCAGCCAAGCTAGCAACAGGAATAATGCGGCTGTCTCCCCCTTAGGGGCTACCGGGGGGAGTACCGACCCTCCCTGCGTCAACAATAACAAACCTTCCCAGCTGATTGAAGCGTCGTCACTGACTCGAGCCTTACAACAGTTATGTAACCATATGGAGCAACTTAAACGAGCTGCCTCCCCATGTACTGACTTTAAGCGTCCCGCTGATAATCCATGGCTCAGATTATTGACTCAAATACATGATGACCAAAAGTCTATAATCCGAGAGCAGTCCGACCTGATAATGAAGCTTCAGAGTGATGCTTTGGCAATGCACAAGGCTAACCAAGATCTGTCTGCCAGAGTCGGCCACCTCGAACATGAATTAAGCTCTCTTCGGATCTCGGTTACTAACTTTAAACCAGCAGAAACCTCTAAGAAGCAAGAAGAGATGTTACAAAAGTTAGAGAACCACTTTAACTCCCTACAACAGCAACAAACTGCAACCCAAGACGAATCAGACCAACTTAAGCTCCTTGATTCTGTCATCATCTCATCACAGGATTTTCCCCATGAAACTGACAGAGAAGACTGTACTGCCATCGTGATCCAGGAATTGCGTACTAAGTTGAATTATTCAATCGAAGCAAGAGACATTAAGTCAGCTTATAGAGTGGGTACCAAATCATCTGGTGCAAACAACAGAAGGATACGCGTGAAGTTAGATAGCTGCTCCCGCAAGTCAGACCTTATCACTGCTGCAGTCGCTAGGAAATCCAAGGTTTATGTGAACGAATGTCTTACCAGATTCAGACAAAATCTCTTATTTAAACTACGTGGAATTCGCAATAGATCCACTGCTATTAAACATTGTTTTGTGCGCGATGGTAAAATAATAGCTAGGAAGACTGACTCTGGAAAAACTTATGTCATAACCACTGAAGCACACCTCACTTCTTTCCTGGATGACTGTGGGATATTAGCTGAATAACCAGAACATAATTTGTAGTCTCACATACAACCAAAGTGTACTTAAGCTCTGCCTTTCCTTTCCAAAGGTGTTTATTTTTATTTTATTTTAATTTTTACTTTATTTTTTGTTTGTCATCTTTGCCTGTTTTATACTCTTAATTATTTGTTCTTAGTTAATCCCCTTGTCACTAAACCTAGGGCTTTTTATTACCCTGTTAATTAACCATTACTAAGCTAATTATCTTCAAGATCATTTTTTTATGATTATTATTTTTCTTATTATTTTTTATTTTACATTTATATTGTCAGTCTCTACTGATTTTTTGTGTTTTATTTTATGTAACTTCTGTGTCCTCCCTGGCTATCTATTGGATCTTTATTTTACTTCTAAATTGTTACTATTTTATTGTATCTGCTCTTATTCTTGTGTTTTGCTTTATCGTGTATCTTGTATCGTGATCCCTCTGCATCTCTATGCACACTGATATTGATCCTGATCAAAATCTTCTGTCTCATATCTATACCAACCAGCACATTGATCATCATTATTGTAAGTATTTCACAGCACACCAGGCTAAAAACAAACTCCAAAATAGCACCTATCTATCAGTTTATAACCAAAATGTTAGATCACTTGGTAAACATTTTGACGATTTAAATGCACTACTCACAGCACTAGGTACTAACCTATCGTTCATTATTTTAACAGAAACTTGGCTAAATAAAGACTATACCCAACTCTACAACTTAGCTGGTTATAAAGCCATTCATAACTGTAGGCCTAATAAAAAAGGTGGTGGCACAGCTATATATTACCGAGATACATTTATCTGCAACAGTGTTATTAGTGACAGAGATGACTACTGTGAATATACTTTTGCTCAATTTACAATTAAATCCCTTAAATCCTCTTTGACTATTGGAGCCATCTATAGATTTCCTAATACTAACATAGCTTCTTTCTCAGACAACCTAAGGAATCTTATTATAAACAACAATCTCAACAAAAACCACATCATTCTGGGAGGAGACTTTAATATTGACCTGGGTCAACAAAACTGCTCTCAAGTTGACTATTTCCTTAACAGCATGAACTCCTGTATGCTAATCCCCACTATCACCAAACCTACCCGAGTCACTCAAACATCAGCCACTACCTTGGACCACATATGGACAAACATAACAGCTCCCCTTGTATCTGGTATAATCTACGACAGAACAACTGACCACTATCCTACCTTTCTCATAGCGAACATGGACATAACACCACCAAAAAGCAAGAAACTTTCATTTAGGCTACACAGTGAATCAGCTTTAGACAATCTTACAGAGGCACTTCACAATATTAACTGGGATTCTGAATTCAATAATACCCATGATATAAATTCATTAGCTAACCTCTTCCTCTCCAAAACTCTAAGCCTCTACAACCTTCATTGTCCCCTTCTTACAAAGCAAGTAACTGACAAAAGATTAAACAATCCATGGCTCACAAGTGGCATTCTCAACTCAATCAACAAGAAACATGAATATGAAAAGAAAGTTAGGATTGGCCTAGTTTCAAAGGAAGTAGCTAAAAGGTACTCATCAATGCTTACCAGTATCATAAGAAAGGCAAAACTTGCATATTATGTGAATAGATTCAATGAAGCAAAAGGCAACATGAAAAACACTTGGAAAACTATCTCTAGTATCCTAGGAACTAAACAACACTCACATAACCAAATAAAACTCTACAAGGATGGGAATATACCGTCAACTGATTTAGAAATGGCAAATGAATTTAATAGTTTCTTTTCATCGGTTGGTGCTAATCTTGCCAGTAAAATCCCACAGACTCAGACACATATTAACACATATCTCTCAGGCAGCTATCCAAACTCTCTTCTCCTTTCACCAATCAGCCCGGCAGATGTTGTGTCCATCATACACTCTCTAAAAACCAAGGCAGGGAACACCAGTGAAATTCCGTCCATTGTGTACAAGAGAGCCTCCCATGCCCTTGCCCCACCCATAGCACTACTGTTCAACAAATGTATAGAGTGTCACACCTTCCCTGATATCCTCAAAAAAGCAAGAGTAACGCCAGTCCATAAAGGAGGCAATCCGGCGGACATAAACAATTATAGACCAATATCAAATCTACCCATTCTATCAAAAATATTTGAAAAAATTATTTACAAACAGCTCTATTCCTACCTCGTAAAATTCGACATACTCAGCCCCTGCCAGTTTGGCTTCCGGTCCCAAAAGAGTACCAATGATGCAATCATTAGTCTCCTTGACATTATCTACTCAGCCCTTGACAAAAATGAGTTTCCGATTGGACTCTTCATTGACCTAAGAAAAGCCTTTGATACTGTTAATCACAACTACCTCTTACTTAAACTCCAGCATTATGGAATCCGAGGCCTTGCCCTTGACTACATCCGATCCTATCTTAGTGACAGACACCAATATGTAACCATCAATGATACAACTTCTTCCACTCTACCAATTACCGTTGGAGTGCCACAGGGCAGCATCTTAGGACCTCTTCTATTTCTTATATATATAAACGATCTGCCTAATGTCTCTAATATTCTCAAACCTATTTTGTTTGCTGACGATACTACCCTTATCTACTCAAACCTCAACCCACATACACTAAATAATGTTGTGAATAATGAATTAAAAAAAGTCCACTTATGGATGTCAACGAACAAACTAACATTAAACATCGAAAAGACTTACTACATCTTATTTGGAAGCAAATCATCAAATGCAATTCAGCTACAGATAGACAACATTAACATCAGTAATAAAAATGATGGCAAGTTTCTTGGCCTATTCCTAGACAAGAGACTCAACTTCAGCACCCACATTCAACACATAACTAAGAAAGTCTCTAAGACAGTTGGTATACTCTCCAAAATCAGATATTATGTTCCTAACTCTGCTCTCCTCTCACTATATTATACACTAATCTACCCCTATCTTAATTATGGTATCTGTGCATGGGGGTCTACCACTGCAAACCACCTTAAGCCCATCGTCACACAGCAAAAATCTGCTATCAGAATAATAACTAACTCTGCTTTCAGACAACACTCGGCTCCCTTGTTTAAATCTCTAAACTTGCTAAATATTAACTCCCTCCACACATTCTCTTGTGTCAACTACATTTACAGAACCCTGTTCTTAAATGCAAACCATGCTCTGAAACTCTCCCTGGACAGATGTAATAGGACCCATTATCACCACACCAGAAATAAATATCTCTTTGATATCCCCAGGGTCAAACTTAATCTGTGTAAACACTCTATGCAAATTAAGGGACCTAGTCTATGGAACTCACTCCCTAGTGAATTGAAAAACTGTAAAACTTTTGCCTTATTTAAAAGCAAAACCAAAAAGTACCTAACTTCATCTATTTAGTTTCCTACACTGAGCTTTAAATTTGCTCTGTACCTAGTGGTACCCAATCTCCTAATTTTTATGTAATATCAAACAACCTTATCATTGTGTTCATTGCTGTCTTCTTTTATGTGCTAGCCATATGCTGTATTGTGACTACCAATTTTTGTCAACTACCATTCAAGCTGTCATTGCAATCAATCTTATATTGTTTCTGCTATATTGTGCCTACGAATTTGTTGTCAACTACCATTTTAAGCTGTCATTGCAATCAATCATAGCTACCTATTTGCTTTAATATACTGTACCTATAATTTTCTCTCATCTTTTTTTTTTTTTTCATTCCATGTAATCTGTTATCATTTTTTTGTCTATAAATTTTGCAAGTATTTACCTCCTTAAAATTTTCTTAGATTAAGGACCTGCCCGAAACGCTGCGCGTGCTAGTGGCTTTACAAGACTGTAATTACCATAATTGTATCCTCACATTCCTTATGTACATTCTTGTATATGCATAAATAAATAAAATAAATAAATAAATAAATAAAATAAAATAAATGGTCACCTTGTTTAGCTGCCGATAGTCAGTGCTTAATCGCCAGGAGCCGTCTGGTTTAGGGACCAAAAGGCAGGGCGAGCACCAAGAGCCCTGGCTCGGCCGAATGAGGCCGTGCTGGAGCAAGAAGTCAACCTCCTTCCGTACGATGGCCTTCTTTTCTGGACTCATCCGATAGGGTTGAAGGCGAATGGGAGTGTAGTCCGTCAACTCGACATCATGGCAAATGGCATCAGTCTGGGTCGGGACCTCCCCGAACAGACTGGAGAATTCATCCACCAACGACCCCACCTCTTCACGTTGGGCCATCTGCAAATGGGACAGTCCCTCCACAGCATTCACAGAACTAGAATTATTGAAAATGAGATTAGTTGGGTCCCCAGAACAATCATCCCCTCTCTCACTGGAAATGGAAACATTGGTTAGTGCAATGGGCCTGGGGCCCTGGAACTTCTTCAGCCGATTTACATGTACGAGCATTATCTGGTTACGTTTGTCAGAGTGCCTCACTTTGTACGTGAGGTCCCCAGTCTTTTCTGTCACAATGTAGGGGCCTTCGTACTTGTGGGACATAGTGTTCCCTAGTCGAGGCTTTAATACCAGGACAGGGTCGCCAGGCTGAAATACCCGTAACTTAGATTTAGCATCGTTACGTTCTTTCATCTTTTCTTGGGCCTTGCCAAGATACTTTAATGCAGCCGCCTTGCAGTCCTTGAGTCTCTGGTGGTGTTGCGCAAAGAAAGCCGAACCTTCGGTTAACGTTACGTTCCCTAACAGATTCTTCTGTAACATTTGCAAGGGTCCACGAACTTTATGGCCAAAGACTAACTCAAAAGGAGAACAACCCAGTGAACTTTGTAATCCCTCTCTAGCTGCAAACAAAACATACGGTAAATTCTCATCCCAGAAGGTGTGGGAACTCTCGCACGATGTCTTCAACATCTGCTTCAGAGTTAGATGGAAACGTTCAATTACCCCCTGACTCTGTGGATGGTATGGGCTGGAAACCTTATGAGTTATTCCATGGTCCTTACAAAATTGCTCAAAAATATCAGACTTAAAGTTAGTACCATTGTCAGTTTGCACGACCCGAGGCAGTCCAAAAGTGGAAAAAAATTGCAACATACGAGCAACAACAGTTTTTGCTCGGATGTTCCTTACAGCAAAAGCCTCTGGGTAATGAGTAGTGATACACATCATCGTGATTAGATAAATATTACCAGACTTAGTTCTAGGTAATGGTCCAACACAGTCCATTACCACATGAGAAAATGGTTCCTCTGGCACGACAATAGGCCTTAGAGGAGCTTTAGGTGGAGTCTGGTTTGGTTTCCCAACCAGTTGACAAACAATACACGCATTACAAAATTTTGCCACATCGCTTTTCAGCTTGGGCCAGAAAAAATACTTTAAAATTTTGTGATACGTAATATTTATACCTTGATGTCCCGCCATAGGATCATCATGAGCAGCTGCCAAAACTCTTTCTCTATAGCAGGTCGGCAACATAACCTGGTGGACTACCTCCCACTCATTTGACAAGGGAGCACTCTGTGGTCTCCATTTTCTCATCAAAATCCGATCATTGTAGTAGTACCCAGTTGCTGCGTCTACAATTTCCTCCATAGAGACAGCTGTCTCATGACAATCTGCAGGAGTGGGGTCAGCTTTCTGTAACTCACTCAAGGAGGCATCTAGGCCTTGGTCAGATGCTATTGGCCGAGGCTCAACAGTGTTCTCCTCCACCTCCCCACTACTCTCGGTAGATGGCGGTGGCAGGCTCTCCACAATGTCCTCGGCCACGTCATCGAGTCGGGCCATGAATGTGTCCGCGAGGTCCACTTGGTTTTCACCACTCGGAAAGTTCCTTGTGTCCTCGGGATTTACCACCTTGGCAAGCACAGGACTGCCCTTACATTTAAGTCCCATAGACCTGGTCACTGCGCACGCAGGGTACACAACATTATCCTCTGCGGCGGGTGGATCCAGGCAAACCTTAGGGGTAGGCAACATAATGGGCAGTCTGGAGTCCCCTACCTTATGCCCTGCTAAATCATTACCAACTATTACATCAACATTAGGGAAAGGTAGGTATGAAGTGACTCCGACTGTACAAACACCCTTGTGGAAATCAGATTCCAGGTTAACCTTATGGAGGGGTACTGCTCGAGTATCACTAGTGACACCCTCGACCAGTACCACCTCTCCAGTGTCGAGAGTGTTGGCACCTTGCAACGCACTCTCTAAAATTAAAGTCTGGATGGCACCGGTGTCTCGGAAGATCACCACGTCCTTCCAGGAAGAACCCTCAGACAAAAGTAGTCTCCCTTTCGATAAGAATGGGGTAAGCAAGTCCAACCACTGTGGGTTGGAGGTCTTACTCCCTAACCCTTCCGAAGGCCTCAAGCTCTGTGTCACAACTAGAGCATATGGTCTTTTTTCCGGGTACAGTTGCCAACAACGGCTAATAGTGTGGTTTGGACGATTACAGTGACCATAAAAACGTCGGGGAGAAGAGACATTACTAACAGAATTACCCTTCGGTTCACCCTTAGGCGCCGTGGGGCTAGACACTTTAACAGGGTCAGTTATGTCTGAAACAGAAGGTGCATTAGTTAAAGGGTTAGAATGAGCTGGTCTGGACTGGCTGTGGGTATAAGTTTTGCTACTCTGTGGGGTATAATTATTTTTATTGGGCCTTTTGCCCGCCAATTGGTAGTTTTCTGCCAACTTGGCCAAATCCCCTATTTTAGAATTTACCTTTACCCTACTTCTAATGTAATGTGAAACATTCTCTGGCATAATATCTATAAAATGTTCCATTAAAATTAAGTTCCTGAGAGCCTCGTATGTTTCGGCTTTCGCCGAGCGAATCCATCTATCAAACAATCTACTTTGATCATTAACAAATTCAGTGACCGGTTGGTTGTGAGTAGGCCTAAGGTTGCGATAAACTTGGCGGTGAGCTTCAGGAGTAATTTCATATGCCCGCAAAATACATTCCCTGACTTTATCATATTCAAAACACTCGTCGTCAGGCATGTTTATAAAAATATCTTGCGCTTTACCCCTAAGTCTTCCCTGTAGGATTTTCACCCACTCTTACTTTGGCCAGTTCATGGACATGGCCAATCTCTGAAAATGGTTGAAAAACCTTTCAGGGTCCGACTCGGAAAATTCAGGCAAATTATGCTTTTTCTCATAATGCCTGGGGTTTGAATCCCCGGCAGGTGAAGGTCCAATGACATTCGCTCTAATTCTAGCCTCCTTGGTTTTGAGTCTTTGCTCCTCTAATTTTATTTTTGCTAACTCTAGAGCTAATTCTCTATCCCTATGAGTTGCACTTTCTGCTTGGCTAGGCTGGCATAAAGGTGTATCACTTGCCAATAGTTCTTCATCAATACAATGTTGTAATATTTCATTCACCAAAGTCCACTTTTTATCTGCGTCATTTAATTCTAGGCCAAATTCCTTGCCTAACAATACTAAATTAGACTTTGTGAGTTTCTTTATCTCTACCACTGAAGGCTCCCTTGCCAGTCTCTGCATTTCAGATGACATCACTAATAATTTTAGCTCCCAGCCAAAGAAAAAATTAAAAAATAAAAATTGGAAAAAAAAACAAAAATTTGCACGGCCCCTAACACAAGGCCACACTAACCTTAATCATGAAGGGATCCAGCTGGGTGTCCAGTCAGTGCAAGAATGTCCTTTGCTAGATGAGCTGGACCCTAGGCTAACACACAACCGTTCTGCGGAAACAAAAAATTTTAGTTTTGGCACTCAAGAATCTAATTTTTTACACTTATAATGTTCCTCCCGGACTGGCCAATCACTTGTTATAAATAATATTGTGTTGTGCTTCTATGGGGGACTTGGTATTATTAAGGGGTAAGGGTAGTTAGAAGACAGAGTATCAAATATGGGAGAGCTAAAAGGCCCGGCCCCCAAAATAAACTATCCACAGTAATAATACCTTGCTACTAGACCATATATGTCAGTCTAAGGGTTGATCAATGCACTCCCACACAGGAAGAAGGGATACTCCTATAATTCATGTACTTATTTATTTACCCCTTAACAACCCCCCCATATACACTCACACCAATAACAATAATAATAATAACTTTACCACACTACCTTACGTTAAAAAGCCTTGGTCCACTTAGGCAGGATACAAGGTTTACACTAAGAACAAGCTAGGGTAAAGTACTACTGGATAAGCACTGAAGCTGGATGCAGCTTAGGGTAGAGACACCACGTGGTACCCTAATACAAAACACAACACTTAGGGGTACCCAAAACACTGGCAAATACTACCCCCAGGTCTCACCAATCGTTACTACCAGAGTAGGCACACTTAAAACACCATACAGTACGTAACTTAATGGTACAGGAACTTAAGGTAAGGGAAATAAGTAAGAGGAGAAAGGAGGAGAGTAGGGGTGCAGCCACAGAGTAGGTCTCGTCCCCACGAACGCCAGCCAGAGAAGAACGCTCCTAGCGACCAGCTAGGCCTCCCGCATGTCGTGGTGCCGGAAGGAGCCTAATTGATCGTGCAGCTAAGCACATTAAAGATCTTCCCCTATGCAACGTATTGTTACTTTACAAATGATTAGAAAGTATTAGTAAGCAAAGTTGGTGCCTATGTTATTATTTAATAATCAACCCCCAGCTCAGTCTTTAAATGCTCTTTGAGAAACAATAATAGTCTTACGTCTGGCATGGAAGATACAGACAATGACGCATAGGGTTACGTTCAGCTATACTATAGTTAAGTTTAATAACTCAATTTTGACCTCTGGTTTCCACTTAAGAACCCAGGGTCGTAACACTGCCAATAATATTAAGATGATTGTGAATTACATAAACCTTACTGGCAATTATATTAGCATGACTGTCAATTTATATCAAACAGATATTTATTTATGTTGTGGTGCTCGTGGGTTCTATTACATCTTGCTCTATTTTACTTACTTACTTGCTCCTCTTACTACATTTATGCTCAATTAGTATTAAGCCTTAGTCATTTAAGTTTTTCATGCCCGAAACGCTTTGCGTAATAGTGGCTTTAGGCATTGTATGTACTAGCTCTATCTATAAGTCCACCAAACTTTGTAAAAATTTCTTGTATGTATGTACCTTACCTAAATAAACATTTATTTATTTATTTATCTATCAATTGAGAGTTTCAGATCAGGATTAGCATTTAGGAGCAAGGTTTTGTACATGTAAATAGCACAAAAGAATGTGTAGAGCGAGTGTATATTTAGCATGTTCAGGGATTTAAACAGAGAGGCTGTGTGTTGTTTGAAGACAATTTTATTGTTCTGATAGCAGATTTTTATTGGGTGGTGATGAGCATCAGGTAATTTGCAGTGGATGAATGAACCCCATGCATAGATACCATATGTTCACATACCAACCCTAATTTTCAAAGAAACCTCTAAATTTTTAGCTCCAGCCATTTCATTGCTCTACAACAAATCATTTGAACTCCAAACCTTTCCTGGTTTGGAAATAAAAACAAGAATCAAGAAGATCCAAGAGGATGAAGAAATGATAAAAAGAATTGCAATAGTGGATAACACACTTAAGAATTATTCAGTAATAAATACAAACTCGTCCTTCACTTATGGTAAAGGAAAGTCTACTTGGAAGGATTCAATTTACATGAGATTAAGATTAGGATACAAGTATATCTGGCAATACGGTGTTGATGTCAGTGAAAAAGATAAGGAGTGTAAATTATGTAGTATGCCGCACGCCCACACCTTAGAACATTATGTATTAGAGTGTCTACTTATTGATAACTATAGAAATAAGGAAATAAGTAATGTACCACATCAAATTGTTTGGATGTGTGATAATGGTATGATAGACAGTATACTTAGGAGCTACAAGAATTTTGCCCCAAGAGTGTAACAATTAGATGCTGTGCTTACTATATTAACCTGCAATGTTAAATGGGATTCTTGTAATGTTAATTGTCTATTTGTACTTACTGAATTTGTGCGCCCCTTGAGGAACTTGAAGTAGAGGGGGGTAGAAATAGCCTAAGTTACTCTATCCCTTTGAGATGTATTTCTTTCTTGTCTCAATAAACATACTTGAACTTGAACTGTAAATATTTGTGGCTTCCTGACCATAAAGTTACCGCCGCAGAGGGTAAGAGACCGGATGTACCCAGTATACAAGCTGCACTAGCTATTAGTTCATAAAAGCTGACAACTTACCCAGATAAACATTACTTCCTAATTATATATATATGCAAATAATACAATTGAAATGTTTAAAACGTGATTATATATATGTATCATGTGGACAGTTTTTAATGTAATTTTTTCTCCTGATATTCGGGTTCTTTATTATGCTTCATCTTGAGCCAAAGCCCAATACCTTACGCCATATTGATGCTCTGTCCACAGATCATTCTCTCTCTCTCTCAAATCATATACATTGATGGTTTCCTACACCGCCACACGGGTGCAGCTGCAAGTGCAGTTGCCTCTACCCATCAGACAGAACTATTTGCCTTGCTTGTTACACTAAAATGTGTACAAGTGTGTGTGTCTATGTATGTATTAACACGATGTACTGGACGGGGTGAGAATAGCTTGAGCTACCTCATCCCTTTGTGTGTATTTTACCTCAATAAACTTATTTCAATTTCAATTCAAGTCTCCAAACTTGATGCATTAATTGTAAGTAATTTTCTACCATCCTGCATTAATTGTAAGTGATTTCTATCATCCTTAATTGCGCGCAACTCTCTAAGACACAATTGTAACATGACCGTGTCCGAAGCTAGACAGAGAAAAACACAACATTATTAGTGATGGTAACATAATCCATTTCATGTGAATTCCATCTTCGTTGACCTCTGAAACTTGAGGAATGGTCCAGAAAATAGCTACTAAAGTTTAAGTCAAGTGTGAAGATACTTTAGTTGATACTTAGATACTTCCAATAAGTGTAAACATAAGTAAAATAAAAAAAATAAAAAAAAATGTTTATTTAGGTAAGGTACATACATACAATAATTTTTTACAAAGATTGGTTGACTTATAGGTAGAGCTAGTACATACAATGCCTAAAGCCACTATTACGCAAAGCGTTTCGGGCATGATAAACTTAAATGACAAGCTTAATACTAATTGAGCATAATGAATAGAATGAAAACAAATGAAAACATAGATGAAAAAGCAGCACAAATACAATTAAGTCAACAAACAGCGCTCTTTAAAGAAAAACAGACATTGGTTGACAATAGAAGGGTAAGGTAGGTTACAGGGAATTTATTAGGTATAGCTTCGTTTTTAACTTAAACTGGTTGAGATAGGTACAGTCTTTAACATGGTTGGGAAGGTCATTCCACATTCTAGGCCCCTTGATTTGTAGAGCATTTCTAGTTTGATTAAGTCGTACTCTAGGAATATCAAAACTGTATTTATTTCTGGTGTGGTGCTCATGGGTTCTGTTACAACCTTCTATGAAGCTTTTGAGATCAGGATTGGCATTATAGTTTAGCGTTTTATATATGTATAATACACATGAGAGAATGTGCAGTGACTTAATGTCTAACATATTCAGAGATTTGAGTAGGGGTACCGAGTGATGTCTGGGGCCAGAGTTGGATATTGTCCTAATAGCAGCTTTGTGTTGAGTAATTAGAGGACGTAAGTGATTTTGGGTAGTAGAGCCCCAAGCACAAATACCATAGTTGAGATATGGATAGATAAGGGAGTAATAGAGAGTCACCAGGGCAGGGCGTGGTACATAATATCTGATCTTAGAAAGAATGCCCACAGTTTTTGAAACTTTTTTTGATATATTTAGAATGTGTCCCTGGAAATTCAGCTTGTGGTCAATGAGAATGCCAAGGAATTTGCCATCTAATTTGTTACAAATTTGGGTATTGTTTATTTTGAGATTTATTTGACTAGAGGATTTATTGCCACACAGAATATAGAAAGTTTTGTCAATGTTAAGGGTGAGTTTGTTGGCAGTTAGCCAAAGATGGACTTTATTTAGCTCAGTATTTACTGTGGCATTTAGAGCAAGGGGGTCAGGACTGGAGTAAATGAAGGGTGTGTCGTCAGCAAATAGAATTGGTTTGAGGTGTTGGGAGGCATTTGGAAGGTCATTAATGTAGATGAGAAAGAGGAGAGGGCCAAGTATGCTGCCCTGAGGAACACCAATGTTGATGGGTAGGGTGGGAGAAATTGTATTATTCACAGAAACATATTGGAGCCTGTCAGTAAGGTAGGATTTGAGGTATTGTAGGGAGTGTCCTCTGACTCCATAATGATGTAATTTAAGAAGAAGGTTTTGGTGGTTGACAGTATCAAAAGCTTTATGCAGGTCCACAAATAACCCAACAGGGAACTCCTTTTTATCAAGAGCTGTATGAATCGAGTTAAGCATACTAATAAGTGCATCGTTAGTGCTTTTTTTGGGTCTGAAGCCATATTGGCAAGGGCTAAGTATATTGAGTTTGGCTAGATATGAGTAAAGCTGCTTATAGATCAGTTTTCAATTTTTTTTGACAAGTTTGGGAGGATTGATATAGGTCTGTAGTTGTTAACATCTGTGAGATCACCACATTTGTGGACAGGCGTTACTCTCGCTTTTTTTAGAATATCTGGAAAGGTTTTGGAGTTCAAGTGACTTGTTGAAGAGCAAAGCAATAGCAGGGGCTAAAGATCTGGAGGCTTTTTTGTAAATTAAAATTGGTATCTCCTCACGGGGACCAGACTTGGTTTTAAGGGAAAGGATTATCTCATTGATGTCAGTGGAGTTAATAGGCTTTAGGTACAGAGACTGTGGATAGTCCTTAATGTCAGTACTGGAAGATGGAATATCATTTGCAAGGGATGAACCAATGGAAGAGAAGAACCTATTGAACTCAATAGCAGAATCAGAGGCTGAAAGCTGACCATCGTTATTAGACAGGAGAGTCGGTTTGTTATTTAAAGATTTCTTTGATCCCAATATTTGTGAAATTGTGCTCCAAGTTTGTTTAATGTTGCTCTTTATTTGGGTAAATTTATCTTCGTAGTATTTAGTTTTGGCTCGTCTAATTATCTTAGATAGCAATAATGAGTAATTCTTTGAGAATTCTTTGGAGACAATTCCTAACCTATACTTCTTCTCAAGGTCATGTTTTTTATTAATAGATTTAAGTATTCCCTTTGTAAGCCAGGGATTGTTGAGCCTTTTGGTTGTGTCTTGTTTTGTAATCATAGGACAGTGGGTATTATAAAGGCTAAGAGTTTTTTGAAGAAAAGATTGCACTGCTAGGTTGATGTCCTCTATGTTACCTAACTCGGACTCCCAGTTGACATTATCAGCAGCAGTTATAAAATTGTTTATAGCAGTTTCATTGTGCAGTCTAAAACGTATCTCTCTTGACTCAAGAGGTGGTTTGCTAATGTTAGTTAAGAGAAATGTGGGGGATTGGTCTGTAGTGCTATCGGTGATTATACCTGAAGTAAGCGGAGAGGTTATGTTTGTCCAGATGTGATCTAGAGTCGTGGCAGTGCTATCAGTGATTCTAGTAGGTCTAGTGATTAAGGGTATGAGGAAGTAGGAATTCATACAGTTGAGGAAGCTAACAGCAGTAGGGTGTTTTGGCTCGCAGAGGTCAATATTAAAGTCCCCTGCGATAATTAGGTGGTTTTTGTTCAGTCTGTTATCAAGTATTAGATTTCTAAGGTTTGAGTTGAATTCGGACACATCAGTGTTAGGAATTCTATAAACTGCACCCACAGACAGGACAGACTCGGCACCCTTGACTCTGAAGCTGGCGAAGATATACTCCCCATAGCAGTCTCTAGTTCTAATTTCTTTTAAAGGGGCATATTCATGTAAAATTAAAAGTTGTTCAATTTGCTAATAAATTTTTTTATGAAATGGTTATAGAAAGGGCTGCAGCTGGTCCAAGTTTCATCATCACACCCTAAACAGAAAAGGAGAAAAAAAATAAACAACGAATTATGTAACGAATTTTCAAATAGTTTCAGGGAACACATGTGTCAACTAAAATCATTTCTATAACACTCAGATATTAGATTTAGCACATAATAAAGGAGTCTAGTGATCAGTTTTATCAAAAAAGTGTTTAGTGCAATAATATAGTTATTCAAAGTTACCCTTCTAAAAAAATATGCAATATATGATATTTATAATTTTTTATAAAATCAACAAATAGACTTTGGACTAAAATGTCTACTAGAGTCTGTAGAAGCACAAACGCTTCATATAAGGTGTAATTTGCATGTAAATTGAATAATAAATGAAAGCTCTGAAGTACTTTGAAGGTGTACATTAATTTCCATAGTAAAATAAAGATTCAAGTTCGGCCACCTGTAGCTGACCTTGACTTCGACAGATTTCGTTCATAATTGGCACCCTTGTAGATAGGCATCCATTGAGCAAGGTGTGCAAGTTTCATGCAAATCCCTTGATAACAAACGAGAAAAAAAAATTGGCCAAAAAAAAAAAGAAAAACAAAAAAATTTAAATATAAATATATTGAACATACATATTACAATTATTACAAGAGTTTGTGCTTCTACAGCACATAGTAGACATTTTAGTTGACACATGTGTTCCCTGAGATTATTTAAGAATGTTGAACATTCGTTGCATAATACGTTGTGTATTTTTTTTCTCCTTTTCTGTTTAGGGTGTGATGGTGAAACTTGGACCAGTTGCAGCCCTTTCTATAACCATTTCATAAATAAATTTATAAGCAAATTGAACAACTGTTAATTTATAACGTTTTAAGTTAATATGCCCCCTTAAGCATGTTAGTTCTTGGTGGTAGTAAAGAGCAGTGCCACCACCTCTCTGAAGTTGACGACAGTTGTGAATTGCTGAGTAGTTAGGCATGTTAAAGAGTTGAGTAGTATCCTCTTTCAACCATGTTTCAGTAAGTATAATAAAAGAGAATTTGTTGTCAATAGTTTCAATCAAGGCACTAACATCATCGAAGTGTTCACCTAGGGATCTAACGTTCAAATTGATTACAGAGATATTGTGATTATGAGTTAATACATTGTTTACATCATGTGCTTCAAAATATCTGCAATTTAGATCATTAAAGTGATTATTGTCATAGATAGTGGATAAGAGGTTAAGTTCTGGGTCTATACTTGTCTGCATAAAAAAAGCTGATTGCAGGAAAAACAAGGAAAGAAAGGCAAATTACAAGGTAGAAATGAGCTATAAAATAGGGAAAAATATGTACACAATACTGTACAAAACAAACACAAAATGAGTAAAAAAAAAAAAAGTTAGCTTACAAGGGGCTTACAGGGATACAATGGAGTAAGGGAGTATGGCTAGGCTAGGCAACCTAGGTAATAAATGAGATTAAAGAAAAAACATATAAACATGGGCTATACAAAACACAAGATATAGAAATACAAAACAAAAATATAAACAAGACTAAGCAATACAAAAAACAAATTGAGCAAAAATGAAAAAATGAGGTAGATTGCTTACAAGTACTCTCAGGTACACTGTAAGTAACAATATGCAATTTGAGATGCAGGCAAAGCCAGGGGTACAATGGAGTAAGGGAGCATGGCGAGGCTAGGCAACCTAGGTAATAAATGAAATCAAAGAAAAGATGAATAATAATCATAGGCAAATTTAAGCTAATGATTATTAACTATAAATAGTTTAGTTATGACTGTATAATTAATAAGACCTGAAGAACTACTTAATGCACTAAATTAAATAATTTCAGTAAATGACTAGTTAAGAGTAAGTTAAAAATTAAGTCAGAAAATGAAACAAGGAGACTTAGGATACCTAGCCCCACTAGTTGACAGGGGGTTAATTAAGTTAATTCACTGGGAGTGATAAGGTGAGACAAACCACATTGGGAGAGGAAAGTGTTGAGGTTTTCTTCTTTAGTAATTGTAAACATTTTGCCCTCTGCGGTTTTTCTCACCTTTATCAGTCCATCTCTAACGAAGCACTGATGAATCGCATCTGGGTTTTGTTGACGGATTTGACGCAGGCGGTAGAGGAGTTGCTGTCTGTTCCTAGTCAAGCACTCGTTGATGTATAATCCCTTCCGTTGGGATGCAGCTGTCCGGACTAGATGGGATTTCGTGAAGTGGGAAGACAGCTTCAGGCGAATTTTCCGTTGGTTTTGACCTGATGGATTCTTTTTGCCTACTCTGTAGACAGCAATAACGTCAGTTTTGTTTAGAATGAGCTGCAATTTGTTTTTTAAGAGATCCTGAGCTATTTCGACACAATTTTCACCTTCATGTTCCACAGGTATATCTTGGGACGACACAATAACAGAGTCTAGCAGCTTTTGCTGGTCTTGTTCATCCTGGGAGACGGAACCTTGGGCTGAAAATGTACTCATGCATGCAGTCATTTTGCTGAGAGCTTCCTCCTGTTTTTTTATGGCTTCATCAGTTTTCAGAAGGTTGTTTTCCTCACGGAGATCATTCAAATCATGCTGTAGTTGGTCTTGGCTAGCCTTGCAGTTTCTAATATCCTCGCGGAGGAGGGTTATTTCTTGTTGTTGTTGGAGATTAGCGCGGTTCGCTAGATTCTCATTTAGAAGACTCAAGATGATAGTATTTTGTGACTCGAGGACTAGGCACAACTTTTTGAACCACTGATTCTCGGTCCAGTTAGTGAATTCCGGTTGCTCGCCGGTTGCTAGAGGGACCGGAAGCTCGCTTGAGTTGCTTATACTGGGATGCTAGCATGTTCATAGGAGAGGGTTGAGAGGACTCTGCTCCCTTGCTCAATGGGGTGGAGGGGAGGGCAGCACCGCCGCCCCGGACCCCAGAGCTTCCAGACGGAGAAACACGAATATTGTTAGAGTTGGCCAGGATGGATGCCTTGTTAAGGGGTTTGTTGCCCTTATTTCCCTGCACAGTCACATTTTTAGGAGACATGATTGGTTAGAATGGACTGGGGGGTATATATTGTGAAGAAACTTGCGTCAGGCAGCGCGGTGGCGGCAGCATGCACTGGTACTGACAGCCGTAGAGGATTGTTTTGAAACTTATTTGAGATGGAATGAGTTGATTTTGGTCGGTTACTTTGGTTTTGCTATAACATGCTTGGACTCCATGTACTTAGCTGCCTGTGGGTGGCGGTCTACATCATCTGGCGATAGTTTAAGGGCTAATATACAGCTTAGAGTGAGGAGCGTAGCGTGCACTCCTCGTACGTAGCGTGCAAGTGCTGACGATGCTACCTTCATCTATTCAGACCCCAACACAAACGCACTATATAATAATGAAAATAACAGATTTAAAAAGTCCACTCATGGATGTAAACTAACAAACTCACATTAAACATAAAAAAGACCGACTACTATTTTTGTTCGGAAGTAAATCCTGAAACCAAATTCAACTTCAGATACACAATGTTAACATTAGCAATAATGATTATGGAAAGTTCCTTGACCTATACATAGACAAGAGACTGAACTTCAGCATCCACATACAACACATATGTGGGTGTTATATGTGGGTGGTGAGAGAGAGAGTGAGAGAGTATTCACCTAGTTGTGCAGGCGCGGGTTGAACTCTGCTCATTCGGCCCGCCTCTTAACTGTCAATCAACTATTACTAACTAATTTTTTTCTCTCGCACACACACACACACACATGCACACACCAGGAAGACATTTACAGAGAGTAGGGATTTAATTAGGTATCTGGGAGCTAGTTAATTGGTGTGGGATTTATATCTTGAGGTACTGTATACAATGTTCACAACAGAGCAATGTATAATCATTTCATTGTATACAACACATTTTGGTGAAATCCCACGGTATTCCTAGACCAGAATCATAAACATCTCTGATTTCCCACAGCAAGGCGCCGGGCACCGCGGGCTCCAGGCATGTGGATTTACGTTTATTTCTCAGAGCAGTAAACAGCCTGCGGCAAAGCTACCCATATGTGTAGAGCTCAGTATTACAGATGAAGAACAACAACGTAAACATTTTTGATTAGCTTGCTCAAACACCACTTATTTCCATTAAATAAATATAGACAAAACATTTCTGCTACAAAAATAAATGAGAGTAAGAATGCTTGTGGTCTCTTGAAGTGCAGGATAATTAAAATAAGTTTTATATTTTATAGATATAGTACTTGTTTACAGACTATATAAATCACCACGTTAATTTCAGTACAACCTAATTGTTCTTTCGGTTTTTGAGATTCTGCATTTCTTGGTCCCGTAATTTTTTCTGCAATTTTTAGCTGTAGAAGAAGTCTATTGGCATTTGCGAGAGAACAGCAAGGTGTTTAAAAGTGTCCCAAATGGGCCTAAAGAAGATACATTTTATGTGGTTGACAATTCACATAATCTTACTAAGGGCGCCAAAACACGGTCGAGCTTTCCAGACGACTGTGGAGTGTGGAACAGTACCAGAGGTACTACCGTGAACTCCTTATTCATATGGGATAATAATAATCGTTTGAGGCTAATATATTTGAGAAATGAGATATTTTGTAAAAGAGTATTATCAAAAGGGAAAACGCAGTGGGTTCCCTTAGAACCTCAGCCCTCCCCAGATACTCTCATCACAATGCACCGTTATTACACAGTCCTCAAAGGGCAGGAAAGCTTTAAGAAAAGAGTAACTGTTATTAAAGAGCTGGAGTCTGTAGGTATTGTAGAATACTCTGGCAAGCAAACAGGAGAGACGATGCATGGTAATTCTCAAAAAAAAACATTCCATATGTTCGGACCAGGCCTGAAGTTTTAGAAAATATAGGCAAGATGGTTAAGATCCAACCTCCACGAGAGGTTTATCAAAATATGCGTATGGAAGAATCATGTTTAGCCCCAAGAGACTTCCAACAGGTAAGGAGTAAAAAATATCATGACAAGATAAAGGAACGCAAACCTATTCATAGGCACAATGTTGCTGATGACGTTTTAAATGTAATTAGCATGATTGATACCCATGATTATGTAAAGAAGATAATTATTAAGCCGAACAAAGTCCCCTGTGTGGTACTGTATTCCAAGGAACAACTTGAAGATCTCAAGCAACATTTGTGTGCTGCAGGAATGGAAAACCCTAATGTTATCGGTGTTGACAGGACTTTCAATTTTGGCCCTTGTTATTTAACAACACTTGTGTACAAGAACACTACTGTAATAACAAAAGAAACATCAAGCAACCCTATATTCCTCGGGCCCATGTATTTACACTGGGATGGTGAATACGAGACTTATCATTTTTCTACCACCTAAGAGGCAAACTCGATAACTGTATTAACAACTCGAATGTAGTGATTGGTAGTGATCAGGAAATCGCGTTAAGAAAGGCACTTATGTGTTGTTTTCCGAAGGCAACATTGTTATTGTGTAGTAACCATCTGAAGGAAAATGTTCGCCACTATTTAACTGATAACATTGGTTGTACAAACACCGAGAGGATTTGTATCCAAAAGAAAATATTTGGTACAAATGGGTTAGTTAGAAGTGTTTGTGAGGATCAGTTTGAAAGGGGAATCAACAATCTCATATTTTACTTTTACAAATACCCAAAGTTCAAAGATTATTTTGATAGCCGTTTGAAATCTTCTCTATGGAATTATGTGTGTGTACCTCATGCAAAAGCCAAAATGGACACGTTATGGACTAATAACAATTGTGAGTCACTAAACCATATCCTTAAACTGACTATTGATTGGAAACCCCAAAAACTGCCAGAATTAATTGAAAAAATTTGCAATGTTTCAACGCTCCAAATGCTAGATCTGAGGAGAGCATTACACGGAGAAGGAAATTATATAATATCATCCAATTTAGATAAGTACCTGGTTCCTAAGGAAGTTTGGGACCAAAAAACTAAAGCTGAAAAGAGAGATTACTTATGGTGCTTTATATCAAGAAAACCTTATAATGAAAATACTAAAATATATGACAAAAACAAAATATTTTCAATCCCAAAAACATTTGGAATTGCCAAAAAACCATATCAGCGTAAGCGCCCGCGAAGTGAAAGAGCAGTTTAATTAAATGCTATATAATAAATGTGTTTTGGAAATAGTAGCTGACGATTTTGTGTTGATATTGCATATCTCTTACCTAATTTGTATTATGAAATAAGACATGATAGTGCGTTACAGACTTCAGTTA
The DNA here is from genome assembly GCF_040958095.1 of Procambarus clarkii. NCBI lineage: Eukaryota > Metazoa > Arthropoda > Malacostraca > Decapoda > Cambaridae > Procambarus > Procambarus clarkii. Next base: position 48,318,084 of record NC_091168.1, on the reverse strand, counting down.
GGAAATAATTGGACTTGTAATGTGATTACTGATCCATCTGTATCCCAGTCATTTTACTATGTTAGTCTTATGTAATTTATTCTTAAGCTTAATAACATTATTTAAATGTGCTAAATTTCCATTTATATATATATATACAACTTTAGAACACTTTCCCACCAGGAGACTCGAACCCTAGCCAGCACAGAAGCCTTCCAGCAACTGGCATAACAGGTACGCCTTAACCCGCTCCACCACCTGCTCAGACCCTTAAAAGAGATGGTAATTTCGGAGTATTTAAATACCCCAAAGATCAACACCTCCCAAGAGCACCAGAGCAAGTGAGGGGTCATTTATACGTTAATTTCATCAAGTCCCTGTTAATATGGGAAGACACAGTGTCTCTGCTTAAGGCACAACTCTCCTAAACATGAGAGTTAAGTATACAACTTTAGAACACTTTCCCACCAGGAGACTCGAACCCTAGCCAGCACAGAAGCCTTCCAGCAACTGGCATAACAGGTACGCCTTAACCCGCTCCACCACCTGCTCAGACCCTTAAAAGAGATGGTAATTTCGGAGTATTTAAATACCCCAAAGATCAACACCTCCCAAGAGCACCAGAGCAAGTGAGGGGTCATTTATACGTTAATTTCATCAAGTCCCTGTTAATATGGGAAGGCACAGTGTCTCTGCTTAAGGCACAACTCTCCTAAACACGAGAGTTAAGTATACAACTTTAGAACACTTTCCCACCAGGAGACTCGAACCCTAGCCAGCACAGAAGCCTTCCACCAACTGGCATAACAGGTACGCCTTAACCCGCTCCACCACCTGCTCAGACCCTTAAAAGAGATGGTAATTTCGGAGTATTTAAATACCCCAAAGATCAACACCTCCCAAGAGCACCAGAGCAAGTGAGGGGTCATTTATACGTTAATTTCATCAAGTCCCTGTTAATATGGGAAGACACAGTGTCTCTGCTTAAGGCACAACTCTCCTAAACATGAGAGTTAAGTATATAACTTTAGAACACTTTCCCACCAGGAGACTCGAACCCTAGCCAGCACAGAAGCCTTCCAGCAACTGGCATAACAGGTACGCCTTAACCCGCTCCACCACCTGCTCAGACCCTTAAAAGAGATGGTAATTTCGGAGTATTTAAATACCCCAAAGATCAACACCTCCCAGTCTACACTGCAGTCTACACTAAGGAAACAAACATAGGAATGTGCCTAAATGCCAACAGCGACTGCCCAGACAGGTACAAGAGGAGTGTTGTTAACGCATATGTCGACCGTGCTCTCAGCCACAGCTCAGAATGGAAGCAAGTCGACGAAGAACTCTGTAGGGTAAGGCAGGTCCTAGTCAATAACGGCTTCTCCAATGGTTTCATCGAAGACATCATAAGAAGGAAAGTGAAAAGCCATGCAACCTCTGAAGAAACAACTAACACAACACCTATACCCCCTATTAGACTATTTTACAGGAACTTCTTTTCCACAGCTCATAAAACGGAGGAAAGGGTCCTGAAAGATATTGTTAATAGAAACGTTATCCCTACAGACAAAAATCAGAGGATACAACTGACGATTTACTATAAAACCAGAAAAACGGCCAGCCTACTCATGAGAAACTCTCCAGACACAAAACAGAACGCTTTAAAAGAGACTAACGCCGTCTATGCCTTCAAATGCCCACTTGGGGACTGTAAGCTCCAAAAAACCCAGTATATAGGCAAGACAACAACATCTCTTTCTAGGCGTTTAACGATGCATAAGCAACAGGGCTCCATTAAGGAACATATAATCTCTTCCCACAACCAAACCATCGCCAGAGAAATCCTAGTAAACAACACAGAAATCATCGATAGATACAGCGATAGCAGGCGGCTTGACGTTTGCGAGGCACTACACATCAAGAAGTCAACACCAGCAATCAACAGCCAATTATTGCACAACTATATTCTACCCACCTCAAGACTCCGCTCCAATATAGAAGCATCAAGAAATATGGACCAATAGGCTTTCTACAAACACTTCTATTCAATATCCATTGTTTCGTGTTCTGTCTTGTGTTGATGAAATTAATACCCTATTAATACCACATTTTGTTCTGTCTTGTGTTAATGCCACATCACCCCTTCCACCTCACTCAAATGTAGATATAAAATCGGAGATACGTAAGTTCTATTCAGTTGTGTATTTGTGAACTAAAGTCTTTGAAAATGTAATAAGTTTTACGAAACGCGCCCGTGTCGCGTCAGACTAGAAATAAAAATGAATTTTGGAGAATTGATTTTTGATTTACCTCCAACAGTGAAGCGTAATGTACGAAAGATTGAGAAAATTCGTGTTAGAATTATTAATCTTACTTTTTCGGTCATATTTAATAATATATATATATATATATATATATATATATATATATATATATATATATATATATATATATATATATATATATATATATATATATATATATATATATATATATATATATATATATATATATATATATATATATATATATATATATATATATATATATATATTTCATTGAATATGACTGCATATTCTGTATTTATTATTTTCTGGTTTAGGGCTTCTATCCCTCTAACTATTTTCTTAGCATCAGGGCTTAATTGAAATAGGAGTTCTCCAAAACTCATTTTCGTACTTTTAAGGTGAAGAAAAGAAGTGATTTACTATAGAGTGTATTACACTTATTTGTATAATTTGCACGACGTTTCGAACCTCCATGGTTCATTCTCAAGTGAACAGATCTTACAATACTAGTTGATTTTATACCCGCATTAGGTCAGGTGATAATACAATGAAGGTGAAAACATGGGGGGATACATAAGGGATAAACATAGGGGCTGCAGAAGGCTTATTGGCCCATACGAGGCATCTCCTATCTAAACACAAAGATTAATCCAGTGTAATTGGCCTGTTATGTTGGACATTGTCTTCTGTGTTGGCATCGATATGTTCTTGTCTTGTCCTTACTCTCATGGTGGGTAGAGTAAATAGTTCCGTGATTTGGGTGTTCATGGTAGGTCGCTCTATTCTTATGTGAATTGCCTCAAGAATTTGTAATCTTCTTGAATCTTGGGTTTTGTCTATTATGCAAGTATTCTTGTTCAACATTTCTCTAGTTAGAGTAATGTCATGGGCTTGTCTCATGTGATTCCAAGGGGCACCAGATTGAAGATGGCATGTCAAACGCCTCGTCAGCTTGGTCGACGCCATACCTATGCACTTACATTGAAGGTTACATCCTTCGTGGGGGCAAGTGTACATGTATACAACGCTTGACTGCTGTAGAGGGTTCTCCGTCGGCTTCGGGCTATTTTTGATAAGGAGTTCGGAAGTCTTCTTGGTTTTGTAGAATATTATCAGGTTTATGTTTTGGTTAGGAGTAGTGCTTTTTACTCCTTTACGGATTATTTCTTTCATTATTCTTTCCTCTTTTTTATAAGTGAACATATAAAAGAGGAAAGAATAATGAAAGAAATAATCCGTAAAGGAGTAAAAAGCACTACTCCTAACCAAAACATAAACCTGATAATATTCTACAAAACCAAGAAGACTTCCGAACTCCTTATCAAAAACAGCCCGAAGCCGACGGAGAACCCTCTACAGCAGTCAAGCGTTGTATACATGTACACTTGCCCCCACGAAGGATGTAACCTTCAATGTAAGTACATAGGTATGACGTCGACCAAGCTGACGAGGCGTTTGACATGCCATCTTCAATCTGGTGCCCCTAGGAATCACATGAGACAAGCCCATGACATTACTCTAACAAGAGAAATGTTGAACAAGAATACTTGCATAATAGACAAAACCCAAGATTCAAGAAGATTACAAATTCTTGAGGCAATTCACATAAGAATAGAGCGACCTACCATGAACACCCAAATCACGGAACTATTTACTCTACCCACCATGAGAGTAAGGACAAGACAAGAACATATCGATGCCAACACAGAAGACAATGTCCAACATAACAGGCCAATTACACTGGATTAATCTTTGTGTTTAGATAGGAGATGCCTCGTATGGGCCAATAAGCCTTCTGCAGCCCCTATGTTTATCCCTTATGTATCCCCCCATGTTTTCACCTTCATTGTATTATCACCTGACCTAATGCGGGTATAAAATCAACTAGTATTGTACGATCTGTTCACTTGAGAATGAACCATGGAGGTTCGAAACGTCGTGCAAATTATACAAATAAGTGTAATACACTCTATAGTAAATCACTTCTTTTCTTCACCTTAAAAGTACGAAAATGAGTTTTGGAGAACTCCTATTTCAATTAAGCCCTGATGCTAAGAAAATAGTTAGAGGGATAGAAGCCCTAAACCAGAAAATAATAAATACAGAATATGCGGTCATATTCAATGAAACATGTTTGAAAGAAAACCTGCTGCCAGTATACACCAATATATATATATATATATATATATATATATATATATATATATATATATATATATATATATATATATATATATATATTATTAAATATGACCGAAAAAGTAAGATTAATAATTCTAACACGAATTTTCTCAATCTTTCGTACATTTCGTTTCACTGTTGGAGGTAAATCAAAAAAGAGGGCGGAGGTTTCCACACTGCAGTCTACACTAAGGAAACAAACATAGGAATGTGCCTAAATGCCAACAGCGACTGCCCAGACAGGTACAAGAGGAGTGTTGTTAACGCATATGTCGACCGTGCTCTCAGCCACTGCTCAGAATGGAAGCAAGTCGACGAAGAACTCTGTAGGGTAAGGCAGGTCCTAGTCAATAACGGCTTCTCCAATGGTTTCGTCGAAGACATCATAAGAAGGAAAGTGAAAAGCCATGCAACCTCTGAAGAGACAACTAACACAACACCTATACCCCCTATTAGACTATTTTACAGGAACTTCTTTTCCACATCTCATAAAACGGAGGAAAGGGTCCTGAAAGATATTGTTAATAGAAACGTTATCCCTACAGACAAAAATCAGAGGATACAACTGACGATTTACTATAAAACCAGAAAAACGGCCAGCCTACTCATGAGAAACTCTCCAGACACAAAACAGAACGCTCTAAAAGAGACTAACGTCGTCTATGCCTTCAAATGCCCTCTTGGGGACTGTAAGCTCCAAAAAACCCAGTATATAGGCAAGACAACAACATCTCTTTCTAGGCGTTTAACGATGCATAAGCAACAGGGCTCCATTAAGGAACATATAATCTCTTCCCACAACGAAACCATCGCCAGAGAAATCCTAGTAAACAACACAGAAATCATCGATAGATACAGCGATAGCAGGCGGCTTGAAGTTTGCGAGGCACTACACATCAAGAAGTCAACACCAGCAATCAACAGCCAATTATTGCACAACTATATTCTACCCACCTCAAGACTCCGCTCCAATATAGAAGCATCAAGAAATATGGACCAATAGCCTTGCTACAAACACTTTTATTCAATATCCATTGTTTCGTGTTCTGTCTTGTGTTGATGAAATTAATACCCTATTAATACCACATCTTGTTCTGTCTTGTGTTAATGCCACATCACCCCTTCCACCTCACTCAAATGTAGATATAAAATCGGAGATACGTAAGTTCTATTCAGTTGTGTATTTGTGAACTAAAGTCTTTGAAAATGTAATAAGTTTTACGAAACGCGCTCGTGTCGCGTCAGACTAGAAATAAAAATGAATTTTGGAGAATTGATTTTTGATTTACCTCCAACAGTGAAACGAAATGTACGAAAGATTGAGAAAATTCGTGTTAGAATTATTAATCTTACTTTTTCGGTCATATTTAATAATATATGTCTACAGGAAAGACTGCTACCAAAATATACTAATATATATATATATATATATATATATATATATATATATATATATATATATATATATATATATATATATATATATATATATATATATATATATATATATATATATATATATATAATTAGGAAGTAATGTTTATTTGGGTAAGTTGTCAGCTTATATGAACTAATAGCTAGTGCGGCTTGTATATGGGGTACATCCGGTGTCTTACCCTCGCCCGCCGCGGTACCTTTATGGTCAGGAAGCCACGGATATTTACAATGGGGCTCGGTCAGTCAATATGATTCCTTTGACATCACTCAACTTATGTATTCTGTTCTCGTATTGACAATTTGAATGATATCAAGAATATTTTGAATATCTTCTGACATAGATGGTGCTGTAGTTGATTGTTGTTCATGACTTGTCCAATGGGTCGAGACTGGTCTCATTAGCATCTCTCAGATTAGTAGGAAGAAATTCTTGCTGCAAGAATGTGTGTTCTCAGAGCAACTAGGGTAACTAAAATACTTATTTCCTAAATAAATACTTTAATTGTAAATATTTGAAAATATATGGTATATTTCCGAATTTCTGATGATATAAAACATATTGTGGTTTATAATTAAGTTCTTAATAGTGATCCTATCCTGCATCATAATTTACATAATATCTACTTCTGTTTTGTGTATTAAAATGACTACTTTTTATGTTAATTTCTTTCTGTAAATGATGATGATGATAAAGTTCAATAAATGTAAGTAAGAACATAAGAATGAAGGTAACTGCAAAAGACTTATTGGCCCATACGAGGCAGCTCCTCGTATGGAGCTACCTTTGATAAGTAATTACCAAAGAAGGCACCAAGCCGGGAAGGCTGTGCAGCACAATCAAATAAGTCAACTGCTCCTGAAGAGGACGCTATTACTTACAGTTTACTGAGATTAGTCTCACAAGTACCAGGTAATCCACTTTTAGTGTTGTACAGAATGAGTTTAAGTGAAGGAGTATTACCTGATGATTGGACAGTGTCATTGTTCCCATCCCCAAAGCACACTCAGATAATTATAGACCCATATCTCTAACATAATTTTGTCTATTAGCACAGTTTTCGGCGTGAAGGCATTGAGTAGATCTCGGCAATACAAGAAGTTTCAAGCTATACTTTCTAATATGCTACACTCACCTGAGGTCCGTAGAAGAGCGAAATCTGATTATGCATTTTGGTTCTACAAGGTAGCCAACTCCATCAAAATATTAAATATGTACCCAACTCAATTAACGATTAATCAACCAATTACTCCATGGGATAACTTGGATCTAGCAGTTGATTTTGTAAATGCACCCAAGAAAGATAATGTACACTCTACATTATTAAAACAGTTAACACTGAAAAGCATCACTGAGAGTACTCAGGGTATGGGTAACGATGTGTATCAGTGCTATACCGACGGTTCTGTAGAAGAAGGTGGACGATGTACCGGATGCGCATGTAATATATTTGAACAATCTTCTCTCGTACATACAGCAATGAAGCGCGTCAATGATTGGGCAAGTACAACTCAAACCGAACTTGCAGGCATATACCTTGCCACTGAATTTTTAAAACACAAAGGCAGTGGACTTATATACTGTGATTCGCAGAGTGCACACCTGCACTCAACTCATTTCATCTCAAATAACTTTCAAAACAATCCTCTACGGCTGTGAGTACCTGTGCATGCTGCCGCCACCGCGCTGCCTGACGCAAGTTTCTCATACGCTACGTAGTATACGTGCACGCTACGCTCCTCACTCTAAGCTGTATATCAGCCCTTAAACTATCGCCAGATGATGTAGACCGCCACCCACAGGCAGCTAAGTACATGGAGTCCAAGCATGTTATAGCAAAACCAAAGTAACCGACCAAAATCAACTCATTCCATCTCAAATAAGTTTCAAAACAATCCTCTACGGCTGTCAGTACCAGTGCATGCTGCCGCCACCGCGCTGCCTGACGCAAGTTTCTTCACAATATATACCCCCCAGTCCATTCTAACCAATCATGTCTCCTAAAAATGTGACTGTGCAGGGAAATAAGGGCAACAAACCCCTTAACAAGGCATCCATCCCGGCCAACTCTAACAATATTCGTGTTTCTCCATCTGGAAGCTCTGGGGTCCGAGGCGGCGGTGCTGCCCTCCCCTCCACCCCATTGAGCAAGGGAGCAGAGTCCTCTCAACCCTCTCCTATGAACATGCTAGCATCCCAGTATAAGCAACTCAAGCGAGCTTCTGGTCCCTCACCGAAATTCACTAACTGGACCGAGAATCAGTGGTTCAAAAAGTTGTGCCTAGTCCTCGAGTCACAAAATACTATCATCTTGAGTCTTCTAAATGAGAATCTAGCGAACCGTGCTAATCTCCAACAACAACAGCAAGAAATAACCCTCCTCCGCGAGGATATTAGAAACTGCAAGGCTAGCCAAGACCAACTACAGCATGATTTGAATGATCTCTGTGTGGAAAACAACCTTCTGAAAACTGATGAAGCCATAAAAAAACAGGAGGAAGCTCTCAGCAAAATGACTGCATGTATCAGTACATTTTCAGCCCAACGTTCCGTCTCCCAGGATGAACAAGACCAGCAAAAGCTGCTAGACTCTGTTATTGTGTCGTCCCAAGATATACCTGTGGAACATGAAGGTGAAAATTGTGTCGAAATAGCTCATGATCTCTTAAAAAACAAATTGCAGCTGAGTCTAAACAAAACTGACGTTATTGCTGCCTACAGAGTAGGCAAAAAGAATCCATCAGGTCAAAACCAACGGAAAATTCGCCTGAAGCTGTCTTCCCAGTTCACGAAATCCCATCTAGTCTGGACAGCTGCATCCCAATGGAAGGGATTATACATCAACGAGTGCTTGACTAGGAACAGACAGCAACTCCTCTACCGCCTGCGTCAAATCCGTCAACAAAACCCAGATGCGATTCATCAGTGCTTCGTTAGAGATGGACTGATAAAGGTGAGAAAAACCGCAGAGGGCAAAATGTTTACAATTACTAAAGAAGAAAACCTCAACACTTTCCTCTCCCGATGTGGTTTGTCTCACTTTATCACTCCCAGTGAATTAACTTAATTAACCCCCTGTCAACTAGTGGGGCTAGGTATCCTAAGTCTCCTTGTTTCATTTTCTGACTTAATTTTTAACTTACTCTTAACTAGTCATTTACTGAAATTATTTAATTGAGTGCATTAAGTAGTTCTTCAGGTCTTATTAATTATAGTCATAACTGAACTATTTATAGTTAATAATCATTAGCTTAAATTTGCCTATGTTTATTATTCAACTTTTCTTTTATTTCATTTATTACCTAGGTTGCCTAGCCTCGCCATGCTCCCTTACTCCATTGTACCCCTGGCTTTGCCTGCATCTCAAATTGCAAATTGTTACTTACAGTGTACCTGAGAGTACTTGTAAGCAATCTACCTCATTTTTTTCATTTTTGCTCAATTTGTTTTTTGTATTGCTTAGTCTTGTTTATATTTTTGTTTTGTATTTCTATATCTTGTGTTTTGTATAGTCCATGTTTATAAGTTTTTTCTTTAATCTCATTTATTACCTAGGTTGCCTAGCCTAGCCATACTCCCTTACTCCATTGTACCACTGTAAGCCCCTTGTAAGCTAACTTTTTTTTTTTTTTACTCATTTTGTGTTTGTTTTGTACAGTATTGTGTACATATTTTTCCCTATTTTATAGCTTATTTCTACCTTGTAATTTGCCTTTCTTTCCTTGTTTTTCCTGCAATCAGCTTTTTTTATGCAGACAAGTATAGACCCAGAACTTGACCTCTTATCCACTATCTATGACAATAATCACTTTAATGATCTAAATTGCAGATATTTTGCAGCACATGATGTAAACAATGTATTAACTCATAATCACAATATCTCTGTAATCAATTTGAACGTTAGATCCCTAGGTAAACACTTCGATGATGTTAGTGCCTTGATTGAAACTATTGATAACAAATTCTCTTTTATTATACTTACTGAAACATGGTTGAAAGAGGATACTACTCAACTCTTTAACATGCCTAACTACTCAGCAATTCACAACTGTCGTCAACTTCAGAGAGGTGGTGGCACTGCTCTTTACTACCACCAAGAACTAACATGCTTAAAAGAAATTAGAACTAGAGACTGCTATGGGGAGTATATCTTCGCCAGCTTCAGAGTCAAGGGTGCCGAGTCTATCCTGTCTGTGGGTGCAGTTTATAGAATTCCTAACACTGATGTGTCTGAATTCAACCCAAACCTTAGAAATCTAATACTTGATAACAGACTGAACAAAAACCACCTAATTATCGCCGGGGACTTTAATATTGACCTCTGCGAGCCAGAACACCCTACTGCTGTTAGCTTCCTCAACCGTATGAATTACTGCTTCCTCATACCCTTAATCACTAGACCTACTAGAATCACTGATAGCACTGCCACGACTCTAGATCACATCTGGACAAACATAACCTCTCCGCTTACTTCAGGTATAATCACCGATAGCACTACAGACCATTACCCCACATTTCTCTTAACTAACATTAGCAAACCACCTCTTGAGTCAAGAGAGATACGTTTTAGACTGCACAATGAAACTGCTATAGACAATTTTATAACTGCTGCTGATAATGTCAACTGGGAGTCGGAGTTAGGTAACATAGAGGACATCAACCTAGCAGTGCAATCTTTTCTTCAAAAAACTCTTAGCCTTTATAATACCCACTGTCCTATGCTTACAAAACAAGTCACAACCAAAAGGCTCGACAATCCCTGGCTTACAAAGGGAATACTTAAATCTATTAATAAAAAACATGACTTTGAGAAGAAGTATAGGTTAGGAATTGTCTCCACCAAAGAATTCTCAAAGAATTACTCATTATTGCTATCTAAGATAATTAGACGAGCCAAAACTAAATACTACGAAGATAAATTTACCCAAATAAAGAGCAACATTAAACAAACTTGGAGCACAATTTCACAAATATTGGGATCAAAGAAATCTTTAAATAACAAACCGACTCTCCTGTCTAATAACGATGGTCAGCTTTCAGCCTCTGATTCTGCTATTGAGTTCAATAGGTCCTCTTCAATGGCCCTCTTCCATTGGTTCATCCCTTGCAAATGATATTCCATCTTCCAGTACTGACATTAAGGACTATCTTACAGGTAACTATCCACAGTCTCTGTACCTAAAGCCTATTAACTCCACTGACGTCAATGAGATAATCCTTTCCCTTAAAACCAAGTCTGGTGCCCTTGAGGAGATACCAACTTTAATTTACAAAAAAGCCTCCAGATCTTTAGCCCCCTCCTATTGCTTTGCTCTTCAACAAGTCACTTGAACTCCAAACCTTTCCAGATATTTAAAAAAAAAGCGAGAGTAACGCCTGTCCACAAATGTGGTGATCTCACAGATGTTAACAACTGCAGACCTATATCAATCCTGCCAAACTTGTCAAAAATGTTTGAAAAACTAATCTATAAGCAGCTTTACTCATATCTAGCCAAACTCAATATACTTAGCCCTTGCCAATATGGCTTCAGACCCAAAAAAAACACTAACGATGCACTTATTAGTATGCTTAACTCGATTCATACAGCTCTTGATAAAAAGGAGTTCCCTGTTGGGTTATTGTGGACCTGCGTAAAGCTTTTGATACTGTCAACCACCAAAACCTTCTTCTTAAATTACATCATTATGGAGTCAGAGGACACTCCCTGCAATACCTCAAATCCTACCTTACTGACAGGCTCCAATATGTTTCTGTGAATAATACAATTTCTCCCACCCTACCCATCAACATTGGTGTTCCTCAGGGCAGCATACTTGGCCCTCTCCTCTTTCTCATCTACATTAATGACCTTCCAAATGCCTCCCAACACCTCAAACCAATTCTCTTTGCTGACGACACAACCTTCATTTACTCCAGTCCTGACCCCCCTTGCTCTAAATGCCACAGTAAATACTGAGCTAAATAAAGTCCATCTTTGGCTAACTGCCAACAAACTCACCCTTAACATTGACAAAACTTTCTATATTCTGTTTGGCAATACTGTAAATCCTCTAGTCAAATAAATCTCAAAATAAACAATACCCAAATTTGTAACAAATTAGATGGCAAATTCCTTGGAATTCTCATTGACCACAAGCTGAATTTCCAGGGGCACATTCTAAATATATCAAAAAAAGTTTCAAAAACTGTGGGCATTCTTTCTAAGATCAGATATTATGTACCACGCCCTGCCCTGGTGACTCTCTATTACTCCCTTATCTATCCATATCTCAACTATGGTATTTGTGCTTGGGGCTCTACTACCCAAAATCACTTACGTCCTCTAATTACTCAACACAAAGCTGCTATTAGGACAATATCCAACTCTGGCCCCAGACATCACTCGGTACCCCTACTCAAATCTCTGAATATGTTAGACATTAAGTCACTGCACATTCTCTCATGTGTATTATACATATATAAAACGCTAAACTATAATGCCAATCCTGATCTCAAAAGCTTCATAGAAGGTTGTAACAGAACCCATGAGCACCACACCAGAAATAAATACAGTTTTGATATTCCTAGAGTACGACTTAATGAAACTAGAAATGCTCTACAAATCAAGGGGCCCAGAATGTGGAATGACCTTCCCAACCATGTTAAAGACTGTACCTCTCTCAACCACTTTAAGTTAAAAACGAAGCTATACCTAATAAATTCCCTGTAACCTACCTTACCCTTCTATTGTCAACCAATGTCTGTTTTTCTTTAATGAGCGCTGTTTGTCGACTTAATTAATTGTGCTACTGTGTAGCATAATAGTTTCACATCCCTGTTACGAACCAGCATTTACTCACGTCTTTCCTCATTCTAAACTTATCAAGTTTATATCACTTATTTACTTTTCTATTGTGTGTTGATAAATATTATACATAAGTAATATCCTCTTTATATGCCCATTCATCCACTTGTTTACTTCAGTCATGTCTTCCCAAACTCTTTGCTTTTATAAAAAAATATAATAAGGTTTCCAGTGATGACCAAAACACAATGCAGAAGACGACTTTCGGTATGTCCTAGACCATTATCAAGTTGTGTGAAAGCAGAGAGGAAGAAAGAAAAAAAGTGAGACCTCTCTGTAGTCTCTGTCCTCCTGCCGTCGATCTAATAAAAAGTGTCCGTGTCGTTTGGCCTTCCACCTCAGTTACAGGCCGGCTCCTGTGCGGGGTAAGTCCACTACGGGCTCACCATAGTCTGTGCTACTTGAATATTTTTGTTCCCAGTACCTGAATCTATAACAACATCATTTGGCCTTCTCTTCCTTATCTCCATCACCCTTCTTTTCTCTTCCTTATCTGATGTCAATCTCAGGACATCATTGAAATGTAACGACTGCATCCCTGGTGCAAGGGATGCATGTAAGACACCTGGTGTGGTTCTTAAGCTATACCTTGCTCTGGTTAGGCCCCATTTAGATTATGCAGTTCAGTTTTGGTCGCTGTATTATAGAATGGATATAAATTCACTTGAACGTGTCCAACGTAGGATGACTAAGTTAATTCCCCAAATTAGAAATCTTTCATATGAGGAAAGATTAACAAAGCTTAAGTTGCATTCACTGGAAAGGCGAAGAGTTAGGGGTGACATGATAGAGGTTTACAAGTGGATGAATGGACATAACAGGGGGGATATTAATAGGGTATTAAAAATATAAACACAAGACAGAACACGAAACAATGGGTATAAATTGGATAAGTTTAGATTTAGGAAAGACTTGGGTAAATACTGGTTCAGTAACAGGGTTGTTGATTTGTGGAACCAATTGCCGCATAACGTGGTGGAGGTGGGGTCCCTCGATTGTTTCAAGCGAGGGTTGGACAAGTATATGAGTGGGATTGGGTGGTTATAGATAGGAGCTGCCTCGTATGGGCCAATTGGCCTTCTGCAGTTACCTTTGTTCTTATGTTCTTATGTTCTTATCCCTCCTGTAAGATGCTTAGTCGTGATGTCGACTCTCTGTTCCTCTTGATAATGATTTTCCTTAGTTAGAAAGTTGAGTAAGGAAAGGATGTTCTTTCTATCTGATTTTAATGGCCTAAGAAATTGTTTGGGTGAAATAGATTGGAAAGTCCTGGGCAATAAGGGTGGGCCGGTCATTGAGTGAGACGTGAACCTAGCGATGGGTGATGTTGGAAGGAATTTCGATGTGGATTCAAAATGTAACTTATTTAAAAATATTTAATGTTGTTAGTCGAGTACCTCAGGGCTCTGTCCTGGGACCTCTGTTGTTTATAATATATATAAATGATTTAGATTCAGGTTTGAGTAGCAACATTTGCAAATTTGCCGATGATACGAAAATTGGTAGGGAAATTAATTCGGAGGAGGACTCATTATCACTTCAAGTTGATCTAGATAGAGTTTTGAAATGGTCAAATGATTGGCAAATGCAGTTTAATGCTGATAAATGTAAAGTTCTGAGGCTAGGTAATGATGATAGAGTTACAAGATACGAGCTAGATGGTGTTGAGATTGCGAAAGGGATCTGGGAGTTATGATTAGTAAGAATTTAAAACAAAAGGATCAATGCATGAATGTTCGTAATAAGGCGAATAGGACACTGGGATTTATTAATCAAAGCGTTAGTAACAAGACACCTGGTGTGGTTCGTAAGCTATATCTTGCTCTGGTTAGGCCCCATTTAGATTATGCAGTTCAGTTTTGGTCGCCGTATTATAAAATGGATATAAATTCACTTGAACGTGTCCAACGTAGGATGACTAAGTTAATTCCCCAAATTAGAAATCTTTCATATGAAGACAGATTAACAAATTTTAAGTTGCATTCACTGGAAAGGCGAAGAGTTAGGGGTGACATGATAGAGGTTTACTAGTGGATGAATGGACATAACAGGGGTGATATTAATAGGGTAATAAAAATATCAACACAAGACAGAACATGAAACAATGGGTATAAATTGGATAAGTTTAGATTTAGGAAAGACTTTTGTAAATACTGGTTCAGTAACAGGGTTGTTGATTTGTGGAACCAATTGCCACATAACGTGGTGGAGGTGGTGTCCCTGGATTGTTTCAAGCGCGGGTTGGACAAGTATATGAGTGGGATTGGGTGGTTATAGAATAGGAGCTGCCTCGTATGGGCCAATAGGCCTTCTGCAGTTAACTTTGTTCTTATGTTCTTATTTTACACCTAGCACAGAAACGTAGTGTACCATGCAAATTTGAATAGATCGAATAATAATAACGACCGGAAGTGGATAACAAAGGATTTGAAAAACCTTATAGGTAGGAAGAGAGCTTGGTACAAAAGGATTAAGAATGGGGAAGACGGTTCAAAGCAAGAATTCGTCCTACTGGTTAGAAATGTTAAAACAAGTGTGACGGTAACGCGTTGGTGTTCGGCTGTTTCAAAAGCTAGGGGTATGGCCTCGTCACATATAGAAACAAAAAAGAGAAAATCTGGAACTTCGTCTGTGGTAAGGTAATGGGAAGACACACAAAACACAAGTAAATTTAACAATGAGATTTTAATTACGTTAGAAAAGCAAAACATGAATAAAATGGACATAAAATTCGTATCATAAAATCAATCAATCAAAATAATAAGAATAATCAAATGACAAAATGAAAAGTTACGTTAAGACAAGTGAGTAATAACAAGTGAACAATATACAATCAGAAATATAGGTGCAGGAATATTGGCTTTAAGCTGCCACCTCTCTTAGTACACGTAAGCCAGAGCTTAATCTACCAACGAGACGTGTTAACTTGTTGAAAGCACTGGATATTCTGAGGTCTGAGGTCGTGGTGGCCCCAGACATCAAATAGTGTGGCGGTGGAGAAGCAGGTGCGACTGACCACTGGCCAATCAGCGATGAGCAGGCGACGGACAGGTAGTTTGGTGGTTCGAGTGGCGGGGGAGCAGGTGTTCCTGGTGCTGAATACGTTTGCTCTCTGGCAAACCTTGGTGTTGTATTTGTTGGATATTTCTTCCATATTAATTGTATAGGGATGTATAGCGACGAACTTAGGAGGGAAGAGCAGGCTCAATCTCTCTTGAAGGAGATTATCGTCACACAAGAAATGCGGTCAAAAATAAACTATGAAGTTCTCATAGCAGGGAGAGCAAAGACAAATCCTAAAGGATTTTTCAGTTATATCAAACAAGGATTAGGGAAAGGATAGGTCCATTAAAAACGGAGATAACTGATAATGACAAAGAGATGAGTAGAATTTTTAATAAATATTTTATCTGTATTTACTAAAGAGTAACTTAAGGGGCCTGGTGACTGGAGATTTTTCCAAATATGAAATATAGTGAAAACAATCTAAATGAATCTCCCTTTATTTGGTATCATTGTAGTGAAAATTTCATCGGAATGTGTTAAGAAATTACTTTTTTAAATTCATGCATGCACGACAGGCGGCAACTAGTACTGATATTAACGGTAACATCTCCTATTTACTAGCAATTAGGAATAAAGAAATGCAAGCACATCTCCAATGCACAAAGAAGAAAACCATTAATAAGAAAGGTTTCCATAGTTGGTATTCAGCTGATGACACCTGGAGGGCCAGATTTCTCCCATAATAATGAGTATGTTATTATGCAGTATTTTATTATATATCATATAAATACATTGCTCAATTGCAATATTTGTTATGTCTCTTTGTCAGAAAGTTGACAACTACATTTTTCTTCTTTATTTTTTATGTGGATGTTGTTGTGACTTCTACATCTTGGAGAATGCATATCCGGCACTAAGCATGGGAAGTTGGAACGAAATTGGTCAACATGTTATTAAGCCACAGGTGGCAGAAGTAGTGACTGTTATTTGTTATGGCCGATTTATTTACAGGTTTCAAACTCTATGGTTGACCAGTCCAGCAAAGAGAATGCCTGGTCGAGGACTGAGCCGCGAGGACGCTAAGCCCTGAAACCGTCTCAAGGTAACATCAAGGCTGTCATTAACGTATCTATATATATTTGGGGTGGATTAGCATTGGGATGTGTAGCTACGCTCAAATGGGAAGCGTTGTATTGTTGTTTGCTTGCTCTGTGGGCTATCTGCTCCTCCTTCGTCATGAATTTGTCAATATTTAAGTTGTAGTAATTTTCGCTACCTCTGAGTAAGTGTTTGTGATGCAGTATGTAATTCACTGCCTCTTCGTTAGTGAACTGTACCAGGACAGATCGTTTCCTGTTACAGTTGTATCGCCCAATGCGTCGTTGGACTTGCACCTCATTTCCTGCCATCTGGGCTCTCATGTCTCTCAAGATCCCCTGTAGCTCCAAATCCTCAATCTCCATCCTTTCCTGCCTCGATGGTGCCCTGGCTTCAAGCAATCCATGGATTATGATTGTCCTCTTTCTCAGTTCAGGGTCATGCTTGTGGCCCCCTCCCTGGCTGACCCACACCAACTACTCAACCTACTACTACTCCCCCTTCCCCTGCCAAGCTTCCCTTATTCCTGCCAAATTCATTAGTAAGCCTAGATATTTCTCCTTGCCATTCTACCCTGCTCTTCCTGATTTTCTCTTGAATATACTCCATAAACTCTTGTTTGAGTCTTTGAGCCTCGTCCTGTATCTTATTAAAGACCTCACTTTTAATCCCCTGGATTAGATCATCTATCCAAACATCCCTCATTCTACAAATTTCCCAATCATCTTCTCCACAAACCTATCTTCTTCCTCAATCATAATACTGTTGGACCTAGACGCCCTTCCTGACCTAGTCATTGCTATAATGCAACCTTACCCACATGGGTTCCAAGTATCTTACCGTCCTGCTAACACAATAGGTGAGTGAATCTCCAAGCGTGGTCCTACGTGGTGGTAGGAGGGTTGCTGCCGGGGGTGAGGTCACGCGGTCAGAGGTCGGTGAGGTCTGCTCCACACTGCACACTGCCACAGTACTTCATCAAATATTTTCAATTATGCTACTTAAACAGTTTTTCTTCACTACCTTATGGCTTTGGTCAAAACCCAAGGTTTTTTTCATTCACTTGTGTGTGTGTGTGTGTGTGTGTGTGTGTGTGTGTGTGTGTGTGTGTGTGTGTGTGTGTGTGTGTGTGTGTGTGTGTGTGTGTGTGTGTGTGTGTGTGTGTGTGTGTGTGTGTGTGTGTGTGTGTGATAGAGATAAGGATTGTGATGTTGAGTATCTTGACTTTAGCAAAGCTTTTGATACAGTGCCACATGAAAGACTAATTAAAAAAATACAAGCTCATGGTATTGGGGTGCTATATTAAGTTGGATTAGGGCATGGCTATTCCAAAGGAAACAGAGAGTTAGTATAAACGGGGTTAAATCAGAGTGGGATAATGTTGTTAGTGGAGTACCTCAGGGCTCTGTCCTCGCACTTCTGTTGTTTATAATATATATAAATGATTTAGATTCAAGTTTGAGTAGCAACATCTGCAAATTTGCAGATGATACAAAAATCGGTAGGGAAATTAACACGAAAGAAGACTCGCTATCACTTCAAGTTGATCTAAATAGGGTTTTAAAATGGTCAAAAGACTGGCAGATGCAGTTTAATTCTAATAAATGTAAAGTTTTGCGGCTAGGTAATGATGATAGAGTTACAAGATACGAGCTAGATGGTGTTGAGATTGCGAAAGGGATCTGGGAGTTATGATTAGTAAGAATTTAAAACAAAAGGATCAATGCATGAATGTTCGTAATAAGACGAATAGGACACTCGGATTTATTAATCGAAGCGTTAGTAACATGACACCTGGTGTGGTTCTTCAGCTATATCTTGCTCTGGTTAGGCCCCATTTAGATTATGCAGTTCAGTTTTGGTCGCCGTACTATAGAATATATATAAATTCACTTGAACGTGTCCAGCGTAGAATGACTAAGTTAATTCCCAATTTTTTTTTTTTTTTTGAGATATATACAAGAGTTATTACATTCTTGTACAGCCACTAGTACGCATAGCGTTTCGGGCAGGTCCCTGGAATACGATCCCCTGCCGCGAAGAATCGTTTTTTCATCCAAGTACAAATTTTACTGTTGCGGTAAACAGAGGCTACAGTTAAGGAATTGCGCCCAGTAAATCCTCCCCGGCCAGGATACGAACCCATGACAAAGCGCTCGCGGAACGCCAGGCGAGTGTCTTACCACTACACCACAGAGACTGTCAAATTAGAAACCTTTCATATGAAAAAAGAATAACAAAGCTTAAATTGCATTCACTGGAAAGGCGGAGAGTTAGGGAAGACATGATAGAGGTTTACAAGTGGATGAATGGACATAACAAAGGAGATATTAATAGCGTATTAATTTAATTAAAAGTATCAACACAAGACAGAACACAAACAACGGGTGTAGATTGGATAAGTTTAGATTTAGGAAAGACTTGGGTAAATACTGGTTCGGTAAATGGGTTGTTGATTTGTGGAACCAATCACCACGTAACATGGTGGAGGTGGGTTCCCTCGATTGTTTCAAGCGCGGGTTGGACAAGTATATGAATGGGATTGGGTGGTTATAGATAGGAGCTGCCTCGTATGGGCCAATAGGCCTTCTGCAGTTACCTTTGTTTTTATGTTCTTATGTTTTATCGTTTTATTCCAGCATAGGTGAGGCATGTGATAGTGGTAAGGATTGTGATGTTGTGTTCCTTGACTTTAGCAAAGCTTTTGATACAGTGCCGCATGAGAGACTGATTAAAAAAATAGAGGCTCATGATATTCAGGCGCAGACAGTCTCAGTGAGAGTGTGTGTTAACCAGAGCTCCTG
Organism: Procambarus clarkii; assembly: GCF_040958095.1. Lineage (NCBI taxonomy): Eukaryota > Metazoa > Arthropoda > Malacostraca > Decapoda > Cambaridae > Procambarus > Procambarus clarkii. Next base: position 48,298,446 of record NC_091168.1, on the reverse strand, counting down.
AGTGTTGTTATATTATCATAGCAATATGGAAGTTGTAGTGAAGGACCTGGTGACTCTAGTGGGAGCCCTGAGGTCATAGTTGGACTCTCTGCGGGAGGAGGTGCGTCAGCTGAAAGAACAACGAGAAGTAACGGAGGAGGAGACCAGTAGTAAAGGGACCTCGTCTTGGAGAGTTGTGAAAGACAGGGGCCTTAAGAAGACTGATAAAGCCGCCTTCAAACGCCATAGCAACTTCTAATTCATTTGACGTTTTGGAGGACGAGTGCTGTGGTGAGACTGCGGATCGCGCAAAAGGGAAAGCAACGAAGAGCAAGGAAGCGCAGGCCCCTCAGAGAGTAAAGGAAGTACCTAAGCAAACCTTAGTTGTGGGAGATTCCCAGATAAGGTATTTGGATAGAACGTTTTGTGCTAGAGATAGGGGGAACAGGTTAAGGGTTTGCTATCCCGGAGCTGGCATTGGTGATATTATAAACAACATGAATGATATTATAGCTTGAAATGGGAACAATCCCATTATTTGCATTAGCGTGGGAGGAAATGATGTTGGTCGAGTTAGGAGTGAGGAACTGATTCAGAGGTATAAAACAGCCATAGAATTAGTTAGGAGCAAGGGAGGAATCCCGATCATATGTGGCATTCTTCCAAGAAAGGGAGTGGGAAATGAATGGATATCGAGAGCACTTGGTGTCAATTGCCGGCTGGAAAGATATTGCAAATCAAATGCAATATCTTTAATAGACAACTGGGAACACTTCTATGGAAGAAATGAAATGTATGCTCGTGATGGGGTGCATCTATCGAGAGCTGGGGTTGTTGCTGTTGCGAATTCGTTGGAAGAAGTGGTTAGAGGTGTTTGTTTGGGTTTAAACTGTTAGTAGATAGAGGTATGGGAATTGATTTGGAGGAAGGAGGTAATAAAGGTATGTGTTTGTGGGAGAAAAGAATTGGCAAAATGGTCAGGGAAAGAGAAGGGCCTCAAAATAACAATTCACTTAGGGTATATTACACTAACAGTAGAAGTCTAAGAAATAAAATTAACGAATTAAATGCTCTTGTCTGCACAGAAAAAATAGATATTATTGCACTTACCGAAACGTGGATGAATGTAGAAAATAGAGAACTATTAGCTGAATATCAAATAAATGGACTTAAACTATTTCACACAGATATTAGACGAGGAGGTGGAGTAGCCATATATGTTAGGGACAACTTGAAATGTAGTCTCAAAGAGGGAATCAAAACTGAGCCACACACAGAAACTATTTGGATAGAATTAAACGAAAAAGCTAATAATATTATAATAGGAGTAATATATAGACCACCAAATTTAGACAGAATGGAAGCAAAGCACCTATGGGATGAAATATCTAGAGCATCTAGATCTAACAGTATTTATGTCATGGGTGACTTTAATTTTAGCGGAATAAACTGGTTGAACAAAACAGGGAATAGTGAAGCAGAAGATTTTCTAGAATTAATTGACGATTGCTTTCTTACGCAACACATTAAGGAACGAACACGGGATAATAATATTTTAGATTTAAGAACATAAGAACATAAGAACAAAGGTAACTGCAGAAGGCCTATTGGCCCATACGAGGCAGCTCCTATTCTATAACCACCCAATCCCACTCATATACTTGTCCAACCCGCGCTTGAAACAATCGAGGGACCCCACCTCCACCACGTTACGCGGCAATTGGTTCCACAAATCTACAACCCTGTTACTGAACCAGTATTTACCCAAGTCTTTCCTAAATCTAAACTTCTCCAATTTATACCCATTGTTTCGTGTTCTGTCCTGTGTTGATACTTTCAATACCCTATTAATATCCCCCTTGTTATGTCCATTCACCCACTTGTAAACCTCTATCATGTCGCCCCTAACTCTTCGCCTTTCCAGTGAATGCAACTTAAGCTTTGTTAATCTTTCTTCATATGAAAGATTTCTAATTTGGGAAATTAACTTAGTCATCCTACGCTGGACACGTTCAAGTGAATTTATATCCATTCTATAATATGGCGACCAAAACTGAACTGCATAATCTAAATGGGGCCTAACTAGAGCAAGATATAGCTTGAGAACCACACCAGGTGTCTTGTTACTAACGCTGCGATTAATAAATCCAAGTGTCCGATTTGCCTTATTACGAACATTTATGCATTGATCCTTATGTTTTAAATTCTTACTAATCATAACTCCCAGATCCCTTTCGCAATCCGACTTCGCAATCACAACACCATCTAGCTCGTATCTTGTAACTCTATCATCATTACCTAACCTCAGAACTTTACATTTATCAGCATTAAACTGCATCTGCCAATCCTTTGACCATTTCAAAACCCTATCTAGATCAACTTGAAGTGATAGTGAGTCCTCCTCCGAATTAATTTCCCTACCGATTTTCGTATCATCGGCAAATTTGCAAATGTTGCTACTCAAACCTGAATCTAAATCATTTATATATATTATAAACAACAGAGGTCCCAGGACAGAGTCTTGAGGCACTCCACTTACAACATTTTCCCACTCTGACTTGATTCCATTTATACTAACTCTCTGTTTCCTTTGGTATAGCCATGCCCTAATCCAGCTTAATATAGCACCCCCAATACCATGAGACTCTATCTTTTTAATCAGTCTTTCATGTGGCACTGTATCAAAAGCTTTGCTAAAGTCAAGGTATACAACATCGCAATCCTTACCACTATCAACTGCCTCAACAATGCTAGAATAAAAGGATAACAAATTTGTTAAACATGAACGGCCATTTATAAAACCATGTTGCGACTCAATTATTAATTTATGTTTTTCAAGATGAAGACGAATTTTATTTGCTATTATGGATTCGAGTAACTTTCCCACAATAGACGTTAGGCTAATTGGTCGATAGTTAGACGCAAGTGATCTATCTCCTTTCTTAAAAACTGGTATCACATTAGCAACTTTCCAAAACTCTGGCACTCTGCCTGACTCTATTGATTTATTAAATATGGTTGACAGTGGGTCACAAAGCTCCTCTTTGCATTCTTTAAGCACCCTGGCAAATACTTCATCCGGCCCTGGGGATTTGTTTGGTTTGAGTTTTACTATTTGTTTAAGAACATCCTCCCTGGTAACTGCTAAACTCGTCAACCTGTCCTCGTCCCCACCCACATAGACTTGTTCGGCTGAAGGCATATTGTTAAGTTCCTCTTTAGTAAATACAGATACAAAATATTTATTAAAAATACTACTCATCTCTTCATCACTATCTGTTATTTGACCTGTCTCAGTTTTTAATGGACCTATCCTTTCCCTAGTCTTAGTACGATATAACTGAAAAAACCCTTTAGGATTTGTCTTTGCTTGCCCTGCTATGCGAACTTCATAGTTTCTTTTTGCTTTCCTTATCTCTTTTTTAACATTTCTAACCAGTTGTACGAATTCCTGTTTTAAAGTGACCTCCCCATTTTTAATCCTTTTGTACCAAGCTCTCTTTTTACCTATAAGGTTCTTCAAATTCTTTGTTATCCACTTTGGGTCATTAGTATTCGATCTATTCAATTTGTATGGTATACTACGTTCCTGTGCTTTGTTTAGAATATTCTTAAATAAGTTATATATTGAATCCACATCGAAATCCCCATTTAAGTCACCTATCGCTGGGTTCATGTCTCGCTCCAAGACCGGCCCACACCCCATACCCAAGACTTTCCAATCAATTTGACCCAAAAAATTTCTCAGGCTATTAAAATCAGCTTTTCGAAAATCTGGCACTTTAACAGAATTTTCACCTACTGGTCTATTCCATTCTATGCTAAATCTGATTTCTTTGTGATCACTGCTCCCTAGCTCACTCCCTATTTCGATGTCATTAATTTGCGTTTCCCTGTTAGTTAACACTAAATCTAAAATATTATTTTCCCGTGTTGGTTCCTTAATGTGTTGCGTAAGAAAGCAATCTTCAATTAATTCTAGAAAATCTTCTGCTTCACTATTCCCTGTTTTGTTCAACCAGTTTATTCCGCTAAAATTAAAGTCACCCATGACATAAATACTGTTAGATCTAGATGCTCTAGATATTTCATCCCATAGGTGCTTTGCTTCCATTCTGTCTAAATTTGGTGGCCTATATATTACTCCTATTATAATATTATTTGCTTTTTCGTTTAATTCTATCCAAATAGTTTCTGTGTGTGGCTCAGTTTTGATTCCCTCTTTGAGACTACATTTCAAATTGTCCCTAACATATATGGCTACTCCACCTCCTCGTCTAATATATCTATCTGAGTGAAATAGTTTAAATCCATATATTTGATATTCAGCTAATAGTTCTCTATTTTCTACATTCATCCACGTTTCGGTAAATGCAATAATATCTATTTTTTCTGTGCAGACAAGAGCATTTAATTCGTTAATTTTATTTCTTAGACTTCTACTGTCTAGTAGAAGTCTAAGTGTTAGACTTCTAGTGTTAACAAACAGGGAAACACAAATTAATGACATCGAAATAGGGAGTGAGCTAGGGAACAGTGATCACAAAGAAATCAGATTTAGCATAGAATGGAATAGACCAGTAGGAGAAAATTCTGTTAAAGTGCCAGATTTTCGAAAAGCTGATTTTAATAGCCTAAGAATTTTTTTGGGTCAAATTGATTGGAAAGTCTTGGGTATGGGTTGTGGGCCTGTCTTGGAGCGAGACCTGAACCCAGCGATAGGTGACTTAAATGGGGATTTCGATGTGGATTTAATATATAACTTATTTAAGAATATTCTGTGCTAGAGATAGGGGGAACAGGTTAAGGGTTTGCTATCCCGGAGCTGGCATTGGTGATATTATAAACAACATGAATGATATTATGGCTGGTAATGGGAACAATCCCATTATTTGCATTAGCGTGGGAGGAAATGATGTTGGTCGAGTCAGGAGTGAGGAACTGATTCAGAGGTATAAAACAGCCATAGAGTTAGTTAGGAGCAAGGGAGGAATCCCGATCATATGTGGCATTCTTCCAAGAAAGGGAGTGGGAAATGAATGGATATCGAGGGCACTTGGTGTCAATTGCCGGCTGGAAAGATATTGCAAATCAAATGCAATATCTTTCATAGACAACTGGGAACACTTCTATGGAAGAAATGAAATGTATGCTCGTGATGGGGTGCATCTATCGAGAGCTGGGGTTGTTGCTGTTGCGAACTCGCTAGAAGAAGTGGTTAGAGGTGTTTGTTTGGGTTTAAACTGTTAGTAGATAGAGGTATGGGAATTGATTTGGAGGAAGGAGGTAATAAAAGTATGTGTTTGTGGGAGAAAGGAATTGGCAAAACGATCAGGGAAAGAGAAGGTCCGCAAAATAACAATTCACTTAGGGTATATTACACTAACAGTAGAAGGCTAAGAAATAAAATTAACGAATTAAATGCTCTTGTCTGCACAGAAAAAATAGATATTATTGCACTTACCGAAACGTGGATGAATGTAGAAAATAGAGAACTATTAGCTGAATATCAAATATATGGATTTAAACTATTTCACACAGATAGATATATTAGACGAGGAGGTGGAGTAGCCATATATGTTAGGGACAATTTGAAATGTAGTCTCAAAGAGGGAATCAAAACAGAGCCACACACAGAAACTATTTGGATTGAATTAAACGAAAAAGCTAATAATATTATAATAGGAGTAATATATAGGCCACCAAATTTAGACAGAATGGAAGCAAAGCATCTATGGGATGAAATATCTAGAGCATCTAGATCTAACAGTATTTATGTCATGGGTGACTTTAATTTTAGCGGAATAAACTGGTTGAACAAAACAGGGAATAGTGAAGCAGAAGATTTTCTAGAATTAATTGACGATTGCTTTCTTACGCAACACATTAAGGAACCAACACGGGAAAATAATATTTTAGATTTAGTGTTAACTAACAGGGAAACGCAAATTAATGACATCGAAATAGGGAGTGAACTAGGGAGCAGTGATCACAAAGAAATCAGATTTAGCATAGAATGGAATAGACCAGTAGGAGAAAATTCTGTTAAAGTGCCAGATTTTCGAAAAGCTGATTTTAATAGCCTAAGAAATTTTTTGGGTCAAATTGATTGGAAAGGCTTGGGTATGGGGTGTGGGCCGGTCTTGGAGCGAGACATGAACCCAGCGATAGGTGACTTAAATGGGGATTTCGATGTGGATTCAATATATAACTTATTTAAGAATATTCTAAACAAAGCACAGGAACGTAGTATACCATACAAATTGAATAGATCGTATACTAATGACCCAAAGTGGATAACAAAGAATTTGAAGAACCTTATAGGTAAAAAGAGAGCTTGGTACAAAAGGATTAAAAATGGGGAGGTCACTTTAGAACAGGAATTCGTACAACTGGTTAGAAATGTTAAAAAAGAGATAAGGAAAGCAAAAAGAAACTATGAAGTTCGCATAGCAGGGCAAGCAAAGACAAATCCTAAAGGGTTTTTTCAGTTATATCGTACTAAGACTAGGGAAAGGATAGGTCCATTAAAAACTGAGACAGGTCAAATAACAGATAGTGATGAAGAGATGAGTAGTATTTTTAATAAATATTTTGTATCTGTATTTACTAAAGAGGAACTTAACAATATGCCTTCAGCCGAACAAGTCTATGTGGGTGGGGACGAGGACAGGTTGACGAGTTTAGCAGTTACCAGGGAGGATGTTCTTAAACAAATAGTAAAACTCAAACCAAACAAATCCCCAGGGCCGGATGAAGTGTTTGCTAGGGTGCTTAAAGAATGCAAAGAGGAGCTTTGTGACCCACTGTCAACCATATTTAATAAATCAATAGAGTCAGGCAGAGTGCCAGAGTTTTGGAAAGTTGCTAATGTGATACCAGTTTTTAAGAAAGGAGATAGATCACTTGCGTCTAACTATTGACCAATTAGCCTAACGTCTATTGTGGGAAAGTTACTCGAATCTATAATAGCAAATAAAATTCGTCTTCATCTTGAAAAACATAAATTAATAATTGAGTCGCAACATGGTTTTATAAATGGCCGTTCATGTTTAACAAATTTGTTATCTTTTTATTCTAGCATTGTTGAGGCAGTTGATAGTGGTAAGGATTGCGATGTTGTATACCTTGACTTTAGCAAAGCTTTTGATACAGTGCCACATGAAAGACTGATTAAAAAAATAGAGTCTCATGGTATTGGGGGTGCTATATTAAGCTGGATTAGGGCATGGCTATACCAAAGGAAACAGAGAGTTAGTATAAATGGAATCAAGTCAGAGTGGGAAAATGTTGTAAGTGGAGTGCCTCAAGGCTCTGTCCTGGGACCTCTGTTGTTTATAATATATATAAATGATTTAGATTCAGGTTTGAGTAGCAACATTTGCAAATTTGCCGATGATACGAAAATCGGTAGGGAAATTAATTCGGAGGAGGACTCACTATCACTTCAAGTTGATCTAGATAGGGTTTTGAAATGGTCAAAGGATTGGCAGATGCAGTTTAATACTGATAAATGTAAAGTTCTGAGGTTAGGTAATGATGATAGAGTTACAAGATACGAGCTAGATGGTGTTGTGATTGCGAAGTCGGATTGCGAAAGGGATCTGGGAGTTATGATTAGTAAGAATTTAAAACAAAAGGATCAATGCATAAATGTTCGTAATAAGGCAAATCGGACACTTGGATTTATTAATCGCAGCGTTAGTAACAAGACACCTGGTGTGGTTCTCAAGCTATATCTTGCTCTAGTTAGGCCCCATTTAGATTATGCAGTTCAGTTTTGGTCGCCATATTATAGAATGGATATAAATTCACTTGAACGTGTCCAGCGTAGGATGACTAAGTTAATTCCCCAAATTAGAAATCTTTCATATGAAGAAAGATTAACAAAGCTTAAGTTGCATTCACTGGAAAGGCGAAGAGTTAGGGGTGACATGATAGAGGTTTACAAGTGGATGAATGGACATACCCGGGGGGATATTAATAGGGTATTAAAAGTATCAACACAGGACAGAACACGAAACAATGGATATAAATTGGATAAGTTTAGATTTAGGAAAGACTTGGGTAAATACTGGTTCAGTAACAGGGTTGTTGATTTGTGGAACCAATTGCCGCGTAACATTGTGGAGGTGGGGTCCCTCGATTGTTTCAAGCACGGGTTGGACAAGTATATGAGTGGGATTGGGTGGTTATAGAATAGGAGCTGCCTCGTATGGGCCAATAGGCCTTCTGCAGTTACCTTTGTTCTTATGTTCTTATTCTAAACAAAGCACAGGAACGTAGTATACCATACAAATTGAATAGATCGAATACTAATGACCCAAAGTGGATAACAAAGAATTTGAAGAACCTTATAGGTAAAAAGAGAGCTTCGTACAAAAGGATTAAAAATGGGGAGGTCACTTTAGAACAGGAATTCGTACAACTGGTTAGGAATGTTAAAAAAGTGATAAGGAAAGTAAAAAGAAACTATGAAGTTCGCATAGCAGGGCAAGCAAAGACAAATCCCAAAGGGTTTTTTCAGTTATATCGAACTAAGACTAGGGAAAGGATAGTTCCATTATAAACTGAGACGGGTCAAATAACAGATAGTGATGAGGAGATGAGTAGTATTTTTAATAAATATTTTGTATCTGTATTTACTAAAGAGGAACTTAACAATATGCCTTCAGCCGAACAAGTCTATGTGGGTGGGGACGAGGACAGGTTGACGAGTTTAGCAGTTACCAGGGAGGATGTTCTTAAACAAATAGTAAAACTCAAACCAAACAAATCCCCAGGGCCGGATGAAGTGTTTGCCAGGGTGCTTAAAGAATGCAAAGTGGAGCTTTGTGACCCACTGTCAACCATATTTAATAAATCAATAGTCAGGCAGAGTGCCAGAGTTTTGGAAAGTTGCTAATGTGATACCAGTTTTTAAGAAAGGAGATAGATCACTTGCGTCTAACTATCGACCAATTAGCCTAACGTCTATTGTGGGAAAGTTACTCGAATCTATAATAGCAAATAAAATTTGTCTTCATCTTGAAAAACATAAATTAATAATTGAGTCGCAACATGGTTTTATAAATGGCCGTTCATGTTTAACAAATTTGTTATCATTTTATTCAAGCATAGTTGAGGCAGTTGATAGTGGTAAGGATTGTGATGTTGTGTACCTTGACTTTAGCAAAGCTTTTGATACAGTGCCACATGAAAGACTGATTAAAAAGATAGAGTCTCATGGTATTGGGGGTGCTATATTAAGCTGGATTAGGGCATGGCTATACCAAAGGAAACAGAGTTAGTATAAATGGAATCAAGTCAGAGTGGGAAAATGTTGTAAGTGGTGTGCCTCAAGGCTCTGTCCTGGGACCTCTGTTGTTTATAATATATATAAATGATTTAGATTCAGGTTTGAGTAGCAACATTTGCAAATTTGCCGATGATACGAAAATCGGTAGGGAAATTAATTCGGAGGAGGACTCACTATCACTTCAAGTTGATCTAGATAGGATTGGTAGATGCAGTTTAATGCTGATAAATGTAAACTTCTGAGGTTAGGTAATGATGATAGAGTTACAAGATACGAGCTAGATGGTGTTGAGATTGCGAAGTCGGATTGCGAAAGGGATCTGGGAGTTATGATTAGTAAGAATTTAAAACAAAAGGATCAATGCATAAATGTTCGTAATAAGGCAAATAGGACACTTGGATTTATTAATCGCAGCGTTAGTAACAAGACACCTGGTGTGGTTCTCAAGCTATATTGCTCTAGTTAGGCCCCATTTAGATTATGCAGTTCAGTTTTGGTCGCCATATTATAGAATGGACATAAATTCACTTGAACGTTTCCAGTGTAGGATGACCAAGTTAATTCACAAAATTAGAAATATTTCATATGAAGAAAGATTAACAAAGCTTAAGTTGCATTCACTGGAAAGGCGAATAGTTAGGGGTGACATGATAGAGGTTTACAAGTGGATGAACGGACATAACAAGGGGGGATATTAATAGGGCATTAAAAGTATCAACACAAGACAACACGAAACAATGGGTATAAATTGGATAAGTTTAGATTTAGGAAAGACTTGGGTAATTACTGGTTCAGTAACAGGGTTGTTGATTTGTTAAACCAATTGCTGTGTAACGTGGTGGAAGTGGGCTTCCTCGATTGTTTCATGCGTGGGTTCAATAATGGGTTTGTTCCCATTTCCCGTCATAATATCTTTCATGTTGTCAACAATACCTCCAATTCCAGCTCCCGGATAGCAGACCCTTAACCTGTTCCCCCTATCTCTGGCACAAAACATCCTTTCTAAGTACCTCACCTGGGAATCTCTCACAACCAAACTTCGCTTCAGTACCTCCTTAACTTTCTGAGCACCCTGACGGGCCTGAGCTCCGCCGCTCTTCGCTGCTTTCCGTTCCGAGTGAACTGCAGGCTCGCCACAGCACTCGTCCTCCAACACGGCAAATGAATTTGCTGTCCTTACGGCATCTGTAGGCAGCCTTGTCAAGGTCTTCTTAAGACCCCTATCATTAACGACTTTCCACTACGTGGTCTCGTTAATATTGATATCCTCCCTCGTTTACATAAGAACATAAGAACAAAGGCAACTGCAGAAGGCCTATTGGCCCATACGAGGCAGCTCCTATTTATAACCACCCAATCCCACTCATATACATGTCCAACCCATGCTTGAAACAATCGAGGGACCCCACCTCCACAATGTTACGCGGCAATTGGTTCCACAAATCAACAACCCTGTTACTGAACCAGTATTTACCCAAGTCTTTCCTAAATCTAAACTTATCCAATTTATACCCATTGTTTCGTGTTCTGTCTTGTGTTGATACTTTTAATACCCTATTAATATCCCCTTTGTTATGTGCATTCACCCACTTGTAAACCTCTATCATGTCACCCCTAACTCTTCACCTTTCCAGTGAATGCAACTTAAGCTTTGTTAATCTTTCTTCATATGAAAGATTTCTAATTTGGGGAATTAACTTAGTCATCCTACGCTGGACACGTTCAAGTGAATTTATATCCATTCTATAATATGGCGACCAAAACTGAACTGCATAATCTAAATGGGGCCTAACTAGAGCAAGATATAGCTTGAGAACCACACCAGGTGTCTTGTTACTAACGCTGCGATTAATAAATCCAAGTGTCCGATTTGCCTTATTACGAACATTTATGCATTGATCCTTTTGTTTTAAATTCTTACTAGTCATAACTCCCAGATCCCTTTCGCAATCCGACTTCGCAATCACAACACCATCTAGCTCGTATCTTGTAACTCTATCATCATTACCTAACCTCAGAACTTTACATTTATCAGCATTAAACTGCATCTGCCAATCCTTTGACCATTTCAAAACCCTATCTAGATCAACTTGAAGTGATAGTGAGTCCTCCTCCGAATTAATTTCCCTACCGATTTTCGTATCATCGGCAAATTTGCAAATGTTGCTACTCAAACCTGAATCTAAATCATTTATATATATTATAAGCAACGAAGAGAAAGGAAGCGCAGGCCCCTCAGAGGGTAAAGGAAGTACCTAAGCAAACATTAGTTGTGGGAGATTCCCAGATAAGGTATTTGGATAGAACGTTTTGTGCTAGAGATAGGGGGAACAGGTTAAGGGTTTGCTATCCCGGAGCTGGCATTGGTGATATTATAAACAACATGAATGATATTATGGCTGGTAATGGGAACAATCCCATTATTTGCATTAGCGTGGGAGGAAATGATGTTGGTCGAGTTAGGAGTGAGGAACTGATTCAGAGGTATAAAACAGCCATAGAGTTAGTTAGGAGCAAGGGAGGAATCCCGATCATATGTGGCATTCTTCCAAGAAAGGGAGTGGGAAATGAATGGATATCGAGGGCACTTGGTGTCAATTGCCGGCTGGAAAGATATTGCAAATCAAATGCAATATCTTTCATAGACAACTGGGAACACTTCTATGGAAGAAATGAAATGTATGCTCGTGATGGGGTGCATCTATCGAGAGCTGGGGTTGTTGCTGTTGCGAACTCGTTAGAAGAAGTGGTTAGAGGTGTTTGTTTGGGTTTAAACTGTTAGTAGATAGAGGTATGGGAATAGATTTGGAGGAAGGAGGTAATAAAAGTATGTGTTTGTGGGAGAAAGGAATTGGCAAAACGACCAGGGAAAGAGAAGGTCCGCAAAATAACAATTCACTTAGGGTATATTACACTAACAGTAGAAGTCTAAGAAATAAAATTAACGAATTAAATGCTCTCGTCTGCACAGAAAAAATAGATATTATTGCACTTACCGAAACGTGGATGAATGTAGAAAATAGAGAACTATTAGCTGAATATCAAATATATGGATTTAAACTATTTCACACAGATAGATATATTAGACGAGGAGGTGGAGTAGCCATATATGTTAGGGACAATTTGAAATGTAGTCTCAAAGAGGGAATCAAAACAGAGCCACACACAGAAACTATTTGGATTGAATTAAACGAAAAAGCTAATAATATTATAATAGGAGTAATATATAGGCCACCAAATTTAGACAGAATGGAAGCAAAGCATCTATGGGATGAAATATCTAGAGCATCTAGATCTAACAGTATTTATGTCATGGGTGACTTTAATTTTAGCGGAATAAACTGGTTGAACAAAACAGGGAATAGTGAAGCAGAAGATTTTCTAGAATTAATTGACGATTGCTTTCTTACGCAACACATTAAGGAACCAACACGGGAAAATAATATTTTAGATTTAGTGTTAACTAACAGGGAAACGCAAATTAATGACATCGAAATAGGGAGTGAGCTAGGGAGCAGTGATCACAAAGAAATCAGATTTAGCATAGAATGGAATAGACCAGTAGGAGAAAATTCTGTTAAAGTGCCAGATTTTCGTAAAGCTGATTTTAATAGCCTAAGAAATTTTTTGGGTCAAATTGATTGGAAAGTCTTGGGTATGGGGTGTGGGCCGGTCTTGGAGCGAGACATGAACCCAGCGATAGGTGACTTAAATGGGGATTTCGATGTGGATTCAATATATAACTTATTTAAGAATATTCTAAACAAAGCACAGGAACGTAGTATACCATACAAATTGAATAGATCGAATACTAATGACCCAAAGTGGTTAACAAAGAATTTGAAGAACCTTATAGGTAAAAAGAGAGCTTGGTACAAAAGGATTAAAAATGGGGAGGTCACTTTAGAACAGGAATTCGTACAACTGGTTAGAAATGTTAAAAAAGAGATAAGGAAAGCAAAAAGAAACTATGAAGTTCGCATAGCAGGGCAAGCAAAGACAAATCCTAAAGGGTTTTTTCAGTTATATCGTACTAAGGCTAGGGAAAGGATAGGTCCATTAAAAACTGAGACAGGTCAAATAACAGATAGTGATGAAGAGATGAGTAGTATTTTTAATAAATATTTTGTATCTGTATTTACTAAAGAGGAACTTAACAATATGCCTTCAGCCGAACAAGTCTATGTGGGTGGGGACGAGGACAGGTTGACGAGTTTAACAGTTACCAGGGAGGATGTTCTTAAACAAATAGTAAAACTCAAACCAAACAAATCCCCAGGGCCGGATGAAGTGTTTGCCAGGGTGCTTAACGAATGCAAAGAGGAGCTTTGTGACCCACTGTCAACCATATTTAATAAATCATTAGAGTCAGGCAGAGTGCCAGAGTTTTGGAAAGTTGCTAATGTGATACCAGTTTTTAAGAAAGGAGATAGATCACTTGCGTCTAACTATCGACCAATTAGCCTAACGTCTATTGTGGGAAAGTTACTCGAATCTATAATAGCAAATAAAATTCGTCTTCATCTTGAAAAACATAAATTAATAATTGAGTCGCAACATGGTTTTATAAATGGCCGTTCATGTTTAACAAATTTGTTATCTTTTTATTCTAGCATTGTTGAGGCAGTTGATAGTGGTAAGGATTGCGATGTTGTATACCTTGACTTTAGCAAAGCTTTTGATACAGTGCCACATGAAAGACTGATTAAAAAGATAGAGTCTCATGGTATTGGGGGTGCTATATTAAGCTGGATTAGGGCATGGCTATACCAAAGGAAACAGAGAGTTAGTATAAATGGAATCAAGTCAGAGTGGGAAAATGTTGTAAGTGGAGTGCCTCAAGGCTCTGTCCTGGGACCTCTGTTGTTTATAATATATATAAATGATTTAGATTCAGGTTTGAGTAGCAACATTTGCAAATTTGCCGATGATACGAAAATCGGTAGGGAAATTAATTCGGAGGAGGACTCACTATCACTTCAAGTTGATCTAGATAGGGTTTTGAAATGGTCAAAGGATTGGCAGATGCAGTTTAATGCTGATAAATGTAAAGTTCTGAGGTTAGGTAATGATGATAGAGTTACAAGATACGAGCTAGATGGTGTTGTGATTGCGAAGTCGGATTGCGAAAGGGATCTGGGAGTTATGATTAGTAAGAATTTAAAACAAAAGGATCAATGCATAAATGTTCGTAATAAGGCAAATCGGACACTTGGATTTATTAATCGCAGCGTTAGTAACAAGACACCTGGTGTGGTTCTCAAGCTATATCTTGCTCTAGTTAGGCCCCATTTAGATTATGCAGTTCAGTTTTGGTCGCCATATTATAGAATGGATATAAATTCACTTGAACGTGTCCAGCGTAGGATGACTAAGTTAATTCCCCAAATTAGAAATCTTTCATATGAAGAAAGATTAACAAAGCTTAAGTTGCATTCACTGGAAAGGCGAAGAGTTAGGGGTGACATGATAGAGGTTTACAAGTGGATGAATGGACATAACCGGGGGGATATTAATAGGGTATTAAAAGTATCAACACAGGACAGAACACGAAACAATGGGTATAAATTGGATAAGTTTAGATTTAGGAAAGACTTGGGTAAATACTGGTTCAGTAACAGGGTTGTTGATTTGTGGAACCAATTGCCGCGTAACATTGTGGAGGTGGGGTCCCTCGATTGTTTCAAGCACGGGTTGGACAAGTATATGAGTGGGATTGGGTGGTTATAGAATAGGAGCTGCCTCGTATGGGCCAATAGGCCTTCTGCAGTTACCTTTGTTCTTATGTTCTTATGTTCTTATAAACAACAGAGGTCCCAGGACAGAGCCTTGAGGCACTCCACTTACAACATTTTCCCACTCTGACTTGACTCCATTTTTCTTCCCGAAGTTTCAGCTGTCGTACCACCTCATGTAGGGAATCCATCTCAGCTCTCAGAGTTCCAACTAGATTCATCAATTCTTCCATAAGAACATAGGAACATAAGAACAAAGGTAACTGCAGAAGGTCTATTGGCCCATACGAGGCAGCTCCTATTCTATAATCACCCAATCCCACTCATATACTTGTCCAACCCGCGCTTGAAACAATCGAGGGACACCACGTCCACCACGTTACGCGGCAATTGGTTCCACAAATCAACAACCCTGTTACTGAACCAGTATTTACCCAAGTCTTTCCTAAATCTAAACTTATCCAATTTATACCCATTGTTTCGTGTTCTGTCTTGTGTTGATATTTTTAATACCCTATTAATATCCCCCCTGTTATGTCCATTCATCCACTTGTAAACCTCTATCATGTCACCCCTAACTCATCGCCTTTCCAGTGAATGCAACTTAAGCTTTGTTAATCTTTCTTCATATGAAAGATTTCTAATTTGAGGAATTAACTTAGTCATCCCACGTTGGACACGTTCAAGTGAATTTATATCCATTGTATTTATATCCATTTATATCCATTTGGGAAATGGATATAAATGGAAATTTATATCCATTTGGGAAATGAATGGATATCGAGGGCACTTGGTGTAAATTGCCGGCTGGAAAGATATTGCAAATCAAATGCAATATCTTTCATAGACAACTGGGAACACTTCTATGGAAAAAATGAAATGTATGCTCGTGATGGGGTGCATCTATCGAGAGCTGGGGTTGTTGCTGTTGCGAACTCGTTGGAAGAAGTGGTTAGAGGTGTTTGTTTGGGTTTAAACTGTTAGTAGATAGAGGTATGGGAATTGATTTGGAGGAAGGAGGTAATAAAAGTATGTGTTTGTGGGAGAAAGGAATTGGCAAAACGATCAGGGAAAGAGAAGGTCCGCAAAATAACAATTCACTTAGGGTATATTACACTAACAGTAGAAGTCTAAGAAATAAAATTAACGAATTAAATGCTCTTGTCTGCACAGAAAAAAATAGATATTATTGCACTTACCGAAACGTGGATGAAAGTAGAAAATAGAGAACTATTAGCTGAATATCAAATATATGGATTTAAACTATTTCACTCAGATAGATATATTAGACGAGGAGGGGGAGTAGCCATATATGTTAGGGACAATTTGAAATGTAGTCTCAAAGAGGGAATCAAAACAGAGCCACACACAGAAACTATTTGGATAGAATTAAACGAAAAAGCAAATAATATTATAATAGGAGTAATATATAGGCCACCAAATTTAGACAGAATGGAAGCAAAGCACCTATGGGATGAAATATCTAGAGCATCTAGATCTAACAGTATTTATGTCATGGGTGACTTTAATTTTAGCGGAATAAACTGGTTGAACAAAACAGGGAATAGTGAAGCAGAAGATTTTCTAGAATTAATTGACGATTGCTTTCTTACGCAACACATTAAGGAACCAACACGGGAAAATAATATTTTAGATTTAGTGTTAACTAACAGGGAAACGCAAATTAATGACATCGAAATAGGGAGTGAGCTAGGGAGCAGTGATCACAAAGAAATCAGATTTAGCATAGAATGGAATAGACCAGTAGGAGAAAATTCTGTTAAAGTGCCAGATTTTCGAAAAGCTGATTTTAATAGCCTAAGAAATTTTTTGGGTCAAATTGATTGGAAAGTCTTGGGTATGGGGTGTGGGCCGGTCTTGGAGCGAGACATGAACCCAGCGATAGGTGACTTAAATGGGGATTTCGATGTGGATTCAATATATAACTTATTTAAGAATATTCTAAACAAAGCACAGGAACGTAGTATACCATACAAATTGAATAGATCGAATACTAATGACCCAAAGTGGATAACAAAGAATTTGAAGAACCTTATAGGTATAAAGAGAGCTTGGTACAAAGGGATTAAAAATGGGGAGGTCACTTTAGAACAGGAATTCGTACAACTGGTTAGAAATGTTAAAAAAGAGATAAGGAAAGCAAAAAGAAACTATGAAGTTCGCATAGCAGGGCAAGCAAAGACAAATCCTAAAGGGTTTTTTCAGTTATATCGTACTAAGACTAGGGAAAGGATAGGTCCATTAAAAACTGAGACAGGTCAAATAACAGATAGTGATGAAGAGATGAGTAGTATTTTTAATAAATATTTTGTATCTGTATTTACTAAAGAGGAACTTAACAATATGCCTTCAGCCGAACAAGTCTATGTGGGTGGGGACGAGGACAGGTTGACGAGTTTAGCAGTTACCAGGGAGGATGTTCTTAAACAAATAGTAAAACTCAAACCAAACAAATCCCCAGGGCCGGATGAAGTGTTTGCCAGGGTGCTTAAAGAATGCAAAGAGGAGCTTTGTGACCCACTGTCAACCATATTTAATAAATCAATAGAGTCAGGCAGAGTGCCAGAGTTTTGGAAAGTTGCTAATGTGATACCAGTTTTTAAGAAAGGAGATAGATCACTTGCGTCTAACTATCGACCAATTAGCCTAACGTCTATTGTGGGAAAGTTACTCGAATCCATAATAGCAAATAAAATTCGTCTTCATCTTGAAAAACATAAATTAATAATTGAGTCGCAACATGGTTTTATAAATGGCCGTTCATGTTTAACAAATTTGTTATCTTTTTATTCTAGCATTGTTGAGGCAGTTGATAGTGGTAAGGATTGCGATGTTGTATACCTTGACTTTAGCAAAGATTTTGATACAGTGCCACATGAAAGACTGATTAAAAAGATAGAGTCTCATGGTATTGGGGGTGCTATATTAAGCTGGATTAGGGCATGGCTATACCAAAGGAAACAGAGAGTTAGTATAAATGGAATCAAGTCAGAGTGGGAAAATGTTGTAAGTGGGGTGCCTCAGGGCTCTGTCCTGGGACCTCTGTTGTTTATAATATATATAAATGATTTAGATTCAGGTTTGAGTAGCAACATTTGCAAATTTGCCGATGATACGAAAATCGGTAGGGAAATTAATTCGGAGGAGGACTCACTATCACTTCAAGTTGATCTAGATAGGGTTTTGAAATGGTCAAAGGATTGGCAGATGCAGTTTAATGCTGATAAATGTAAAGTTCTGAGGTTAGGTAAGGATGATAGAGTTACAAGATACGAGCTAGATGGTGTTGTGATTGCGAAGTCGGATTGCGAAAGGGATCTGGGAGTTATGATTAGTAAGAATTTAAAACAAAAGGATCAATGCATAAATGTTCGTAATAATGCAAATCGGACACTTGGATTTATTAATCGCAGCGTTAGTAACAAGACACCTGGTGTGGTTCTCAAGCTATATCTTGCTCTAGTTAGGCCCCATTTAGATTATGCAGTTCAGTTTTGGTCGCCATATTATAGAATGGATATAAATTCACTTGAACGTGTCCAGCGTAGGATGACTAAGTTAATTCCCCAAATTAGAAATCTTTCATATGAAGAAAGATTAACAAAGCTTAAGTTGCATTCACTGGAAAGGCGAAGAGTTAGGGGCGACATGATAGAGGTTTACAAGTGGGTGAATGGACATAACAAGGGGGATATTAATAGGGTATTAAAAGTATCAACACAGGACAGAACACGAAACAATGGGTATAAATTGGATAAGTTTAGATTTAGGAAAGACTTGGGTAAATACTGGTTCAGTAACAGGGTTGTAGATTTGTGGAACCAATTGCCGCGTAACGTGGTGGAGGTGGGGTCCCTCGATTGTTTCAAGCGCGGGTTGGACAAGTATATGAGTGGGATTGGGTGGTTATAGAATAGGAGCTGCCTCGTATGGGCCAATAGGCCTTCTGCAGTTACCTTTGTTCTTATGTTCTTATGTATAATACGGCGACCAAAACTGAACTGCATAATCTAAATGGGGCCTAACCAGAGCAAGATATAGCTTAAGAACCACACCAGGTGTATTGTTACTAACGCTTCGATTAATAAATCCATGTGTCCTATTCGCCTTATTACGAACATTCATGCATTGATCCTTTTGTTTTAAATTCTTACTAATCATAACTCCCAGATCCCTTTCGCAATCCGACTTCGCAATCTCAATACTCAATCTCTAGCTCGTATCTTGTAACTCTATCATCATTACCTAGCCTCAGAACTTTACATTTATCAGCATTAAACTGCATTTGCCTATCCTTTGACCATTTCAAAACCCTATCTAGATCAACTTGAAGTGATAGTGAGTCCTCCTCCGAATTAATTTCCCTACCGATTTTCGTATCATCGGCAAATTTGCAAATGTTGCTACTCAAACCTGAATCTAAATCATTTATATATATTATAAACAACAGAGGTCCCAGGACAGAGCCCTGAGGTACTCCACTAACAACATTATCCCACTCTGACTTAACCCCATTTATACTAACTCTCTGTTTCCTTTGGAATAGCTATGCCCTAATCCAACTTAATATAGCACCCCCAATACCATGAGCTTCTATTTTTTTAATTAGTCTTTCATGTGGCACTGTATCAAAAACTTTGCTAAAATCATGGTACACAACATCACAATCCTTACCACTATCAACTGCCTCAACTATGCTGGAATAAAAAGTTAGCAAATTTGTTAAACATGAACGGCCATTTGTAAAACCATGTTGCGACTCATTTAATTATTTATGTTTTTCAAGATGGAGACGAATTGTATTTGCAATTATTGACTCAAGTAACTTTCCCACAATAGACGTTAGGCTAATTGGCCGATAGTTTGACGCAAGTGATCTATCTCCTTTCTTAAAAATTGGTACCACATTAGCTACCTTCCATGACTCTGGCACTCTGCCTGACACTATTGATTTATTAAATATGGTAGACAGTGGCTCGGAAAGCTCCTCTTTGCATTCTTTAAGCACCCTGGCAAACACTTCATCCGGCCCTGGGGATTTGTTTGGTTTTAGTTTTTCTAATTGTTTAATTACATCCTCCCTGGTAACTGCTAAACTAGTCAACCTGTCCTCATCCCCACCCACATAGACTTGTTCGGCTGAAGGCATATTGTTAAGTTCTTCTTTAGTAAATACAGATATAAAATATTTGTTAAAAATACTACTCATCTCCTTGTCATTATCCGTTATTTGACCTGTCTCAGATTTTAATGGGCCTATCCTTTCCCTAGTCTTAGTTCGATATAACTGAAAAAAACCTTAAGGATTTGACTTTGCTTGCTCTGCTATGCGAACTTCATAGTTTCTTTTTGCTTTCCTAATCTCTTTTTTAACATTTCTAACCAGTTGTATGAATTCCTGTTCTAACCTGACTTCCCCATTCTTAATCCTTTTGTACCAAGCTCTCTTTTTACCTATAAGGTTCTTTAAATTATTTGTTATCCAGTTTGGGTCATTAGTATTCGATCTATTCAATTTGTATGGTATACTACGTTCCTGTGCTTTGTTTAGAATATTCTTAAATAAGTTATATATTAAATCAACATCGAAATCCCCTTTTACATCACCTATCGCTGGGTTCATGTCTCGCTCTAAGACCGGCCCACACCCCATACCCAAGACTTTCCAATCTATTTGACCCAAAAAATTTCTTAGGCTATTAAAATCAGCTTTTCGAAAATCTGGCACTTTAACAGAATTTTCTCCTACAGGTCTATTCCATTCTATGCTAAATCTGATTACTTTGTGATCACTGTTCCCTAGCTCACTCCCTATTTCAATGTCATTAATTTGTGTTTCCCTGTTAGTTAACACTAAATCTAAAATATTATTTTCCCGCGTTGGTTCCTTAAAGTGTTGCGTAAAAAAGCAATCGTCAATTAATTCTAGAAAATCTTCTGCTTCACTATTCCCTGTTTTGTTCACCCAGTTTATTCCACTAAAATTAAAGTCACCCATGACATAAATACTGTTAGATCTAGATGCTCTAGATATTTCATCCCAAAGATGCTTTGCTTCCATTCTGTCTAAATTTGGTGGCCTAAATATAACTCCTATTATAATATTATTTGTTTTTTCGTATAATTCTATCCAAATAGTTTCTGTGTGTGGCTCAGTTTTGATTCCCTCTTTGAGACTACATTTCAAATTGTCCCTAACATATATGGCTACTCCCCCTCATCGTCTAATATATCTATCTGTGTGAAATACTTTAAATCCATTTATCTGATATTCAGCTAATCGTTCTCTATTTTCTACATTCATCCACTTTTCGGTAAGTGCAATAATATCTATTTTTTCTGTGCAGACAAGAGCATTTAATTCATTAATTTTATTTCTTAGAATTCTACTGTTAGTGTAATATATCCTAAGTGAATTGTTATTTTGAAGCCTTTTTCTTTCCCTGATCATTTTGCCAATTCTTTTCTCCCATGAACACATACTTTTATTACCTCCTTCCTCCAAATCAATTCCCATACCACTATCTACTAAGAGTTTAAACCCAAACTAACACCTCTAACAACTGGTTCCAACGAGTTCGCAACAGCAACAACCCCAGCCCTCGATAGATGCACCCCATCACGAGCATACATTTCATTTCTTCCATAGAAGCGTTCCCAGTTGTCTATGAAAGATATTGCATTTGATTTGCAATATCTTTCCAGCCGGCAATTGACACCAAGTGCCCACAACATCCATTCATTTCCCACTCCCTTTCTTGGAAGAATGCCACATATGATCGGGATTCCTCCCTTGCTCCTAACTAATTCAATGGCTGTCATAAATCTGTATTAGTTCCTCACTCTTAACTCGCCCAACATCATTACCCCCTGCACTAATACAAATAATGGGTTTGTTCCCATTTCCTGTCATAATATCATTCATGTTTTCAACAATATCACCAATTCCAGCTCCCGGATAGCAAACCCTTAATCTGTTCCCCCTATCTCTGGCACAAAACGTTCTGTCTAAATACCTCACCTGGGAATCTCCCACAACCAAAATTCGCTTTGGTACCGCCTTAACTTTCTGAGCAGCCTGAGGGGCCTGCGCTCCGCCGTTCCTCGCTGCAGGCGCACCACAGCACTCGTCCTCCAACACGGCAAATGAATTTGCCGTCCTTAGGGCGTCTGTAGGCGGCCTTGTCAAGGTCTTCTTAAGACCCCTGTCTTTCACGACTCTCCACGATGAAGTCTCGTCAACACTGGTCTCCTCCTTCGTTTCCTCTCGAAGTCTCAGCCGTCGTACCTCCTCCCGCAGGGAATCCATCTCTGCTCTCAGAGCTCCAACCAAACTCATCAAATCATTCACTAAAATCATTCCTATATTGATATAATAATGTTACTACGGAAAGACTTATCAACACAATTTGGGAAAAATTTGGGTAAATACTGGTTCGGTAACAGGGTTGTTGATTTGTGGAACCAATTACCACATAACGTGGTGGAGGTGGGGTCCCTCGATTATATCAAGCGTGGGGTTGGACATGTATAAGAGTGGGATTGGGTGGTTATAGATAGGAGCTGCCTCGTTTGGGCAGCTCCTTCTGCAGTTACCTTTTTTCCTATGTTCTTATGTTCAGTTTTTGTCGCCGTACTATAGAATGAATATAAATTCACTTGAACACGTCCAGCGTAGGATGACAAAGTTAATTCCCCAAATTAGAAATCTTTCATATGAAGAAAGATTACCAAAGCCTAAATTGCATTCACTGGAAAGGCGAAGAGTTAAGGGTGACATGACAGAGGTATACAAGTGGATAAATGAACATAACAAGGGGGATAATAATAGGGTATCAAAAGTATCAACACAAGACAGAACGCGAAACAATGGGTATATATTGGATAAGTTTAGATTTAGGAAAGACTTGAGGAAATACTGATTCGGTAACAGGGTTGTTGATTTCGGGACTCAATTACCGCATAACGTGGTGGAGATAGAGTCCCTCGATTTTTTCAAGCGTGGGTTGGACATGTATATGAATGGGATTGGGTGGTTATAAATAGGAGCTGTATCGTATGGGCCAATAGGCCTTCTGCCGTTACCTTTGTTCTTATGTTCTTATTATCGATTTTCTTCATTGCAAGTTGTTATTGTTGTTTTAGATTGATCTACGCTAAAAGGAACTTTTTTCTAATTTAGTAACTAAAATTTCTATGTAGTACGGGCTATGTTGAACCGGTAAACCAATACAATTGACTGCAACCGTTGATGATTTCATAAATATTTCCATTTTACAAAGAAATCACACTAACGTGATGCATCAGTCGGTTAAGGCAGTGTCTGGGATGCTCCCGGACGCAGGTTCGAATCCTCGTCACGGCCCTTGTGGATTTGTTTATTTCCATTTCGTCAGGTACATGTAGAGGTGAGGTGGTCGCGAGAGTTTTAATATAAATAGATCTGAAAATCTGGCAGAAAAACGTCGATCGGACTGTGTGTAAACTGGCTAGAAGATAGTCTGTTGGTTATCCAATCAGTTAAGGATACATCCTGTCATTTCTATCTCCAAACATGGCAGCTGATATTGATATGAGCCTCGAAGACTATATTAAGACTCGAATGAATATGGTTGGTTCAAGATCATGTCGAGACCGTTCAGAAGATCCTCAGAGGATGTCTGTTTTGAGCACTGTGGTTGTGGCAAGTCAGACAGACAAAGTAAGTCACGCTTTCCTTATATTAATCTGAGATAATTAGTAAAAATTAAATTTCAACTAATAACTACAAAATGTAAAGTAACCTATTTCAATCATTTCTAATGATGGAGTTTTTATGATTCTTAATATGTTAACTGTATCTGAGTTAGTGAATCAGAGGCATAATATTCCGGATTAGAGGAACGTTAACTTTTATATTACTAGTTCTGATTGAATGATTCCTATTTTTGTCTAAATCATTTTTCATTGAGTTTTTAAGAAGTCTTACTCGATGAAACCATGTTATATATTAAAAAAAATTTCACGTTTTACAGGACAATTGCAGAAGGAGCAACACCATGCACAAGAGGGAAGGATTCCGCAATCATAAGTTGGGTGAATCAGCCAAAGTCCTCATATCTAACCTGCGATATACAGTAACAGACGCAGAAATTTATGTGAGTCAAAGAATATTGAATATGAATAAAAGAAAAATATGAGAGAATTCTGCAGTAATAAGATTTCTAGCGCATCAGTTAACTCTAATATGAACTTGAAATATTAGTTCATATTATTATTGTATTGTAGTTCCTTATTATTATTGTAGTGTAGTGCGTGTAAAACGCACAACAATAAGGTGGTGTAACTCAAGCTATTCTCACCCTGTTTTTAAATATGTACTTGTTCTCCAATACAGAATCTTCAATCTTTTTCAGGAGCTGTTTGCTGAATTTGGAACCATTATAAATGCAGCAGTTAACAATGATAACTTGGGAAAGTCATTGGGTACAGCGTATATTGTCTTTGCCCGAGAAGCAGATGCACTTCAAGCTCTCAAGCAGTACAATGGTTTTCGTTTTCATGGCCGACCAATAGGAATCACCATGGATGGCGGATCAGCTGGTAAGTCATGACATTAGACTTTCTTTGCAAGTTTTCTCTTAGGGAAAAGTTGACTTCTTAGGCTTGAACATTTTCACATTAATGTATCAAGTTCTAGTGATGTCATTATCCATGTATTTGTTGTTCTACTATGAAATATAGTAATTAATGAGTTGTATTATCTTCCCGATATTTAGGTAGTGGCGACATAAAAGATCGGCTTGACTACAACAGAGTCTACAGAAGTGGCTATCGTGGAAAAGACCGCACTGGCTACCATCTTGGCGATCGCACTAACAAACGGAGTGCATACAAAGGTAGAAAATTCATTAATTACAGTAATAGAGATGTCGAACGTGGTGGAAATGGTAGAGGCGAGCGTGATGTAAGTAGTGACGAACGCTTTGGCTACATTGACAGCAACCACGAGAGATGGTTTGGTAGGCGGGGTACCAGGAATAAGGTATATAATGGCAATGATCCGGATATTGAGTGTGATGCCTGGTAACTCCTGACTAGAAATTGGCTATTGATAATTTTATAAAGTTTTTGTGTAATAAACTTTAAATAATAAACTGTAATAATTTTTTTTTAAATTTGTCTATTGGTTAACCTCAATGATGAAAGAAAATATGTTATTTTACTTATTGGAATGTGAAGCAACTGCAGCCCTGCGCAACAAACTCAACATTTATTCAACGAGAGCAGCTGGATTAGATGTAAAATCCACAGCAACTACAATAGTTAGAAAGGCAGTTGAAGAATGGATAACACTAGTAAACACTGCTTCCATATCCGCCACCACAATAATGTTATTAATATTGACCAAACCACACACTAGTAAGTAAAAGGACGACGACGTTTCGGTCCGTCTAGGACCATTCTCAAGTCGATTGTGAGAATGATCCAGGACGGACCGAAACGTCGTCGTCCCTTTACTTTCTAGTGTGTGGTTTGTCAATATTAATAACGTTTTGGTGGTGGCGGATATGGAAGCAGTGTTCACAAGTTTTATCCATTCTTCAACTGCCTTTCTAACTATTGTAGTTCCTGTGGATTTTACATATAATCCAGCTGCTCAAGTCGATTGTGAGAATGATCCAGGACGGACCGAAACGTCGTCTTCCCTTATATTTCTAGTGTGTGGTTTGGTAAACATATTTCCGCCACGTTATTGTGACTTTATAACGTTATTGAAACAAGACTAAGACAAGTTTGCTTCCCAGAGGCTCAAAACTGTCAAAGAACAACAAACGGATACCATCTCAAGATTTGCAACTACACACATCTTCACAGATGGATCAGTTGATTAAGAATGAAGTTGTGCTTGTTCAGCAGTTTACACTTACACCCATGAAGTTACTGGAGCATGAATAGTGGGTGTTCAACTTTGCAAACAGAATAATATACCCTGAAAAAGGCAATAAATTATACAATTGAGAATAATTTACACCATGTCATCATGCATGTCGACTCTCCAGGCATTGTTATCCAGCTAGCATAGAAATCATATACAATTCATCACAGAAATCGTGAATATAGGAAAAGCCCACAATCTTGAGCTGTCAATTACCCTAAATTGGAGGACAAGTCACATTGGTATAGATGGTAATGAAAGGGAAGAGTCACTAGCAAAAACTGCCACTGCTTTACTGTTGTTGTTGTTTCAGATTTAGCTTCTCAGGACGAAGTGTCCATGTAGCACGGGCTATGGTGAGCCCGTAATAGAGTTTGGTTATACCTGATAACCTTGCTTCTGTGATATTAGGGTCTAAGTTTGAAATGGAGGAGGGGATTTCTCCTTTTTCCTTACTTATTTATCGCTTCTGTTTTAGTGCACTGGTTTTAATCTTATTTCATTAACATTATCTTGGTGGCGGATGTAGATGCAGAATGCTCACTAATGAGTCCCATTCCTCAACGACTTTTCTAATCATTTTAGTCGCGGTGGATTGTGCATCTAATGCAGCTGCTGTCGTTGGAATAATGTTGAGTTTGATGAGCAGGGCTTCAGTAGCCTCACATTCCAGTAAGTAGTGCAATAGTGGCGCCTCTGCTTCTGTTTCACAGATGTGACACTCTTTAACTATTGGGTTCATTACCTCCCAGCAGCACTTGTAACCAAGTCTGAGTCTGTCTATGGCTACTGCAATGTCTCTGGATATCTTTTTGCCAGGCTTGAAAGAGAAGTAACCAGTGGCTTGTTCGTACCATATCGCAGTGGATCTTCCTTCCGCTTCTTTGGCTCTGTGGCGACTTTTGTTAGTTGAGAATATTTTCTTCTTGATTTGCTCCCTTATCTGTGAGAAACATGGAGGTATAAACCGGTACAACAGGTAGAGCAGCGGCAGTTTTTCCTAGTCTGCCTTTTCATTACCATCTATGCCAATGTAACTTGGTATCCAATTTAGGGTGATTGACAGCATTCGATTATGGGCTTCTTTTCCTATATGTTGAATTTCTTTGAGGAGTTGTATATTATCTCTGTGCTGACTGGATAACAATGCCTGGAGCGAAGACCTGTAAATTATTCTCAATTGTATAGTTTATTGCCTCCTTCAGGCCATATAATTCTGTTTGCAATGTTGAGCACCATTCATGCTCCAGTAAGCTTCATGGTTGGTAGTGTAAACTGCTGCCCCAGCAGAACCTTTTCCTTGATCAACTGATCCGTCTGTGAAGATGTGAGTCGTTGTAGGGTTAGAGGTGATTGATTGATTGATAAAGATTAAGCCACCCAAGAGGTGGCACGGGCATGAATAGCCCGTAAGTGGTACAATTTTTTTTCTCAGTATTCTGAGGTTGCATTTAACCATCAAGCTGTTATCGCGGGGGAGGATACTGCTTCACAGTTTTTATGAGGGTGTCCAGCTGCTGGACACCTTTGTTGACCAGGAGAGTGGCTGTGTTGATGGCTTCAGGGTGGCCACTGCATGATTCAGGAACTCTTAAAGCTCTTCTAAGGTCATTGGTTGCTTCACATTCCAGAAGATAGTGAAGTAATGGCTTTTCTGTGACAGTTTGGCAGAAGATGCACTCTCTCTGTCGGGGTTCACCAATCTCCCAGTTGCATCTGTAACCTAGACGTAATCTATATAGCCTAACTACTATTTCCCTGTGGATTCCTTTTGGGATATTTAACCTTTCTAATTTGGTTGCCTGAAGATACCATGTTGCAGATGGCGAACCTTCAGCTATTCTCTGGTGCAGGTAGGCTTTGTTGAGATGTGAGAGTTTTTTGGTGATGATGTTTTTTATGTTCTCTAGGCTGGGTTCAATTGTTTTATGTATCACTGGATGACGAGTTGCCAATTTAGCAATTTCATCAGCTTTTTCATTTAATGGGATTCCAATATGGGATGGGATCCAGTTTAAAGTTATGTTGAGCCCTTTGCCTTTAGCGACTGCTCCAAGATACAAAATGGTGGTAATTATTTCCACATTATCTTTCCACTGTTTTTGTCCTAGTATTTGAAGTGCAGCTTTTGAGTCTGTGTGTATGATTGCATTTTGAGTGTTTTGTGCAATCACATATGCGAATGCCTGTTGTATGGCAAACAGCTCAGTTTGGGTTGATGATACTAGTCCTCCCAGTCTCCAATATGCCTGAACGCTGGTCGTGCAAAGAGCAGCGCCAGCACTCTCATTTTCTGTGTCCACCGATCCGTCTGTGAAGATGTGGGTGGCTCCTGCTACTGCTATGCTATACATTTGCTCTTCTATTATGCGCCTTAGGATTGTCGGATCATAGGCAGCCTTTTTCATTGGGAGACTTTCTATTACTATTTTGAAAGTAGGCTCTTCCCACGGCGCGGAAGGAGTGTAATTTGGGTGTGGATGATCACCCTCTCTATCAAGAATCATGTTTTTTAAATGTAGTCTGTTTAGGACTTTTCCTGCTCTTGCAACCCAAGAGTTTCCATTGTTTTGGCCTAGTCCAACCACCAAAGCCTGCCGTACTGGGATTGGATCAGAAGAAATAATTATCTTACTGATAATTGTAGTTGTCCTTTGTGATATTCTTT
>NC_091168.1:48217327-48264827 GCF_040958095.1 Procambarus clarkii | reverse complement strand
ATTTACTATTTTTAAAAGATTATTAGCAAATTTACAGAAATGGTGCATTCGGAAGACAAAACCGTGGTAGACATGGTTGGAACAAGTTAGGTGAGAGGGTGGTGGAGGCCAAAACCATAATCATAATCATCTGTATCAAACCTTATTACAGGTAAAACCAGTAGGCAGTCTACTGTATTTTATCAAACCGTTATTAGTATAATAGATCTCGTAATAATTTTGCAAAAATAATGGCATTTACTATTTTTAAAAGATTATTAGCAAATTTACAGAAATGGTGCATTCGGAAGACAAAACCGTGGTAGACATGGTTGGAGCAAGTTAGGTGAGAGGGTGGTGGAGGCCAAAACCATAATCATAATCATCTGTATCAAACCTTATTACAGGTAAAACCAGTAGGCAGTCTACTGTATTTTATCAAACCGTTATTAGTATAATAGATCTCGTAATAATTTTGCAAAAATAATGGCATTTACTATTTTTAAAAGATTATTAGCAAATTTACAGAAATGGTGCATTCGGAAGACAAAACCGTGGTAGACATGGTTGGAACAAGTTAGGTGAGAGGGTGGTGGAGGCCAAAACCATAATCATAATCATCTGTATCAAACCTTATTACAGGTAAAACCAGTAGGCAGTCTACTGTATTTTATCAAACCGTTATTAGTATAATAGATCTCGTAATAATTTTGCAAAAATAATGGCATTTACTATTTTTAAAAGATTATTAGCAAATTTACAGAAATGGTGCATTCGGAAGACAAAACCGTGGTAGACATGGTTGGAACAAGTTAGGTGAGAGGGTGGTGGTGGCCAAAACCATAATCATAATCATCTGTATCAAACCTTATTACAGGTAAAACCAGTAGGCAGTCTACTGTATTTTATCAAACCGTTATTAGTATAATAGATCTCGTAATAATTTTGCAAAAATAATGGCATTTACTATTTTTAAAAGATTATTAGCAAATTTACAGAAATGGTGCATTCGGAAGACAAAACCGTGGTAGACATGGTTGGAACAAGTTAGGTGAGAGGGTGGTGGAGGCCAAAACCATAATCATAATCATCTGTATCAAACCTTATTACAGGTAAAACCAGTAGGCAGTCTACTGTATTTTATCAAACCGTTATTAGTATAATAGATCTTGTAATAATTTTGCAAAAATAATGGCATTTACTATTTTTAAAAGATTATTAGCAAATTTACAGAAATGGTGCATTCGGAAGACAAAACCGTGGTAGACATGGTTGGAACAAGTTAGGTGAGAGGGTGGTGGAGGCCAAAACCATAATCATAATCATCTGTATCAAACCTTATTACAGGTAAAACCAGTAGGCAGTCTACTGTATTTTATCAAACCGTTATTAGTATAATAGATCTCGTAATAATTTTGCAAAAATAATGGCATTTACTATTTTTAAAAGATT
This sequence comes from Procambarus clarkii, assembly GCF_040958095.1. Taxonomy (NCBI): domain Eukaryota; kingdom Metazoa; phylum Arthropoda; class Malacostraca; order Decapoda; family Cambaridae; genus Procambarus; species Procambarus clarkii. The sequence goes on along the minus strand of NC_091168.1, from coordinate 48,263,396 downwards.
ATTAGCAAATTTACAGAAATGGTGCATTCGGAAGACAAAACCGTGGTAGACATGGTTGGAACAAGTTAGGTGAGAGGGTGGTGGAGGCCAAAACCATAATCATAATCATCTGTATCAAACCTTATTACAGGTAAAACCAGTAGGCAGTCTACTGTATTTTATCAAACCATTATTAGTATAATAGATCTCGTAATAATTTTGCAAAAATAATGGCATTTACTATTTTTAAAAGATTATTAGCAAATTTACAGAAATGGTGCATTCGGAAGACAAAACCGTGGTAGACATGGTTGGAACAAGTTAGGTGAGAGGGTGGTGGAGGCCAAAACCATAATCATAATCATCTGTATCAAACCTTATTACAGGTAAAACCAGTAGGCAGTCTACTGTATTTTATCAAACCGTTATTAGTATAATAGATCTCGTAATAATTTTGCAAAAATAATGGCATTTACTATTTTTAAAAGATTATTAGCAAATTTACAGAAATGGTGCATTCGGAAGACAAAACCGTGGTAGACATGGTTGGAACAAGTTAGGTGAGAGGGTGGTGGAGGCCAAAACCATAATCATAATCATCTGTATCAAACCTTATTACAGGTAAAACCAGTAGGCAGTCTACTGTATTTTATCAAACCGTTATTAGTATAATAGATCTCGTAATAATTTTGCAAAAATAATGGCATTTACTATTTTTAAAAGATTATTAGCAAATTTACAGAAATGGTGCATTCGGAAGACAAAACCAATTTTTCACTTTTGACAATTGAGCACCTGCTACATCCAGATTCTAGGGAGGAAAGGAAGGACGATCTTACTGGATCCCATAGCCTCTCCGAGGCACAAACCAGGCTTTTACATAACCCCCCCCCCCTGCACCCGAGCTTTTTAAAATAGTAAATGCCATTATTTTTGCAAAATTATTACGAGATCTATTATACTAATAACGGTAAATAAATAATAAATAGTAAATAAATCAAAATCAGTTACATTATTTTATCTTATTCATAGCATAAATGTTCTCGAAGATTACTAAAAAGAAATTGAATTAGACTACAGCAAATTGGCAAACTTTACCTTGTATCTGTTTCCACCGAGTTTGTTTGGGGCGTTCTTCAACATATCAGCAATACTTGTCTCAACATCTCTTTCAGTTGCATTAGTGTGGGTGTTGATACAGGCTTCTGGAAATTTATAAGAATTAATTAATATATATAATTATAATTCACTTTGCTATTCCCCATTCCACAGTCCTCTCGTCCTTCCCACTTCCCTGTCCCCACATCATCCCCACTATTCCCACTTCCCTGTCCCATCGTCCTCCTTACCATTTTCCCCTCCCCTGTCCTTCTTCCTCCCCCACCATCTCCCATTCACCTGTCCCTTTGTCCTCCCCAGCATTCCCCTGTCCCCACCATCCCCAACTCCCCAGTCCCCTCGTCCTCCCCACCATTACCCTCTCCTCTGTCCCCTCGTCTTCCCCACCATACCCCCCTCTCGTCCTCCCCACCATTCCAAACTACCTCATCCGATGCATTCTATAATGGTCTGATGCTTCCATCAGAAAAGTGGGAACATCAAATGATCTGATATTCCCATCACTGAAAAATAAGAACAGCTAAAAAAATGAAATGAAAAAAATAAAAAAATAAACTATACTCATGAAATGAACAGTATGGTAAACAACACAGCTCAATTTCAATGCAATGTCACACAAAATTATTAAATCGAAATGAAAATAAATTGAAATCTATGAAAATTCAAATTATCAATACAATCGGAAATATTGAAATAATATCGCAACATAATATAGTGTGGGTTGCTCTTACGTGCAACAGACGGTGCTGTTTTTCAAAAAAGGCATGGTTTTACCTGTCACAAGTGTGGCATCTATACTTATACTCACGAAATGAACGGTATGGTAAACAACATAGCTCAATTGCAATGCAATGTCACAATAACATTTAATAACAATAATAACAATAACATTTAAATATACTTTAAGATATAATCTAGAAGAAAATAAGAACATTGAAACGGTTCATGAACTCGATTTCAATAAAGGACACTATGGGGAACTTTGAAAAACAGTTAATGAGTATAATTAGACAGACTTGTTGCTAGGCAGAGGAGTAAATAATGAGATATATGGCAAATTTTGCAAAATATACGGCACACAAACATTCATACCCAAACAAAGCAAAATGCTAGGTAAGAACAAAGCAGTTGGCCCGTAGGGGAAAGGAGATACCCACAAGACTGGAATACAAGTCATTAACAAGCACACAAGTACTACACTACACAACAACCGCACTACTACCAGAACTGGACGAATCACTACCAAAACAACACATTGCACATCACTACCAAAACAACACAACACAACACAAGCATTGGCAAAGAATTATAGACCAGTTGCACTAACATCCCACATAATAAAATTATTTGAGAGTGATCAGGAGTCAGATTACTAGTTTTATAGAGACCAATGACCTCCACAATCCAGGCCAACAAGGATTTAGAGCAGTTTCTATGATCGAGCCACTGAGATCTATAAAGAATTCTGATCAAGAAAGAGATCTAGGGGTGGTTTTAGATAGAAAACTATAACCTGAGGATCATATTAAGAACATTCTGCGAGGGGCCTATGCTACACTTTTTAACTTTAGAATTGCTTTTAAATACATAGGTCAAAAAGTTTTAAAAGTTTTAAAAGTTTTTTAAACCTCTCGTGTATCATGAGTGTGTTAAAGCATCAGATGGTGCATTCAGATGATGAATATTACCTAGTTCCTTCATCTGGGAAGAATGAACACATATTGGTGCATTCGGATGATAAAAACTAACTACTGTAGTTTAATTGATCAACAGACTGTATATCATATGCAGACTGTATGTGGATCTGCGGGCCACTCCAAACAACAGCCTGGTGGACCAAGCTCCACCAGGGCTAAAGCACAAAGTGATATAGATGTGATAGAGAAACTAGGTCAAATGGAGGAGTAGGTCTGTATATTAAACAGCACCTGACGTGCACAGAGCTACTAAACTCAATGTGGTGGTAGAGTGGTGGGGGGGGGGGGGGGGGGAAACATTGCAGAAAAAAACAAATACAATTTGGTCAACAAAACAGCATTGTTTAAAATAGAAGACATGGGTTGTCATTTTGGGGGTAAGGTAGGTTACATTGAGTTAATTAGTTAGTACTTAGTTTTTATCTTAAACTGGTTGGGAGAGGTACAGTGTTGCTGTGCTGGTGAAAGAACACCTAAAGGTAAATTAAATAATGATTGCGAATCCACAAGAAGTTGACATAATATCGCTAGAGATCTGCAATCAGGATGATAAACTTTCCTTAAAGAATTTGACAAACACTTGCTGATAGGACATGAAGTAAATGAAATGTATGTCAAGTTTTGTGAAATATATGATAAAAGCACAACAAAATTTGTACCAAAGGAGAGATGCAGAACTAGGAAAAGGGGTTTGTTCAACAGAAATTGCGAGAGGGCCTGAGACCCAAACACACACAAATGGAATCAATATATAGCAAGAGGCCAAACCCCCAAACATACAAGCGATGCAAAGATGCGAGAAACAGCAGCAGCATTAAGGAGAGGGACTTAAGGACCATAAATAAAGTGTGAAAATAAACTCGAGTAAATTTTTTTAACTACTCTCGACAGTGAAGAAAAACAAATATTCAGACGATTTGTGTTAGAATCATTAATCTTACACTTTCGGTCATATTCAACAACACAAATACATACACACACATTCCTGTTGCTGTAGCAAGTGAAGAATTACACACACAGATCACAATAACGTGATGCATCAAATGAACAAATCCACAAGGGCCGTGACGAGGATTCGAACCTGCGTCCGGGAGCATCCCAGACACTGCCTTAATCGACTGAGCTACAACAGGGTAAAAGGGTTGAAACCGAAGTTCTACTGAACTTACTGGATCCCATAGCCTCTCCGAGGCACAAACCAGGCTTTTACACAACCCCCCCCCCCCCCCCCCCCTGCACCCGAGCTATGTCAACAGGCCGTTCTCCCTCTTCGCCCTTCCGAATGCACCATATCAGTAAATTTTTTAATAATCTTTTAAAAATAGTAAATGCCACTATTTTTGCAAAATTATTACGAGATCTATTATTCTATAGAATAATGCATATAAATGCATATATGCATATAAATACAAAACATAAATACAAAACAAGTAAATGTAAATAATTTTACCTTGCACCTAGATCCACCAAGCCTGTATGGCGCGCGTTTCAGTACTTCGGAAATCTAGAACTATCTTGAATCTCTAATCTGCAATGAAACAATACATATTATTGCACTTACCAAAACATGGATGAATGTAGAAAATACAGAACTATTAGCTGAATATCAAATAAATGGATTTAATCTATTTCACACAGATAGATATATTAGACCGTGTATATTAGGTAATACCTAACATACACGCCTCCACACACACTACATTTGAAATGTAGTCTCAAAAAGACTACATTTCAACAGCAAAGATTACTCCATAAAAAAATAATTAAATTATTGACTAACATGAGAGAGGGTTAGCCAACATGAGAGGGTTGTGTTGATTGCCTGAAAATATTTAAATTGTGTAATGTATTGAATGGCATTTTTCAAGTTACAACATTTTTTAAATTACTGAACTAGGTTCTAGGCTTTGCTAGGCTTAATTCAATTATTACAGATAAGCCTAACCTAGCCTAGAACCCAGTGGGTTTTCTTCCTATTGGGGAGTGTTGTACATGCCTCGCCTCCACATACACACTAGCACAGCCAGGCCTCGCCTCCACATACACACTAGCACAGCCAGGCCTCGCCTCCACATACACACTAGCACAGCCAGGCCTCGCCTCCACATACACCAGCACTGCCAGGCCTCGCCTCCACATACACCAGCACTGCCAGGCCTCGCCTCCACATACACACTAGCACAGCCAGGCCTCGCCTCCACATACACACTAGCACAGCCAGGCCTCGCCTCCACATACACCAGCACTGCCAGGCCTCGCCTCCACATACACACTAGCACAGCCAGGCCTCGCCTCCACATACACACTAGCACAGCCAGGCCTCGCCTCCACATACACCAGCACTGCCAGGCCTCGCCTCCACATACACACTAGCACAGCCAGGCCTCGCCTCCACATACACACTAGCACAGCCAGGCCTCGCCTCCACATACACACTAGCACAGCCAGGCCTCGCCTCCACATACACACTAGCACAGCCAGGCCTCGCCTCCACATACACACTAGCACAGCCAGGCCTCGCCTCCACATACACACTAGCACAGCCAGGCCTCGCCTCCACATACACCAGCACAGCCAGGCCTCGCCTCCACATACACACTAGCACAGCCAGGCCTCGCCTCCACATACACACTAGCACAGCCAGGCCTCGCCTCCACATACACACTAGCACAGCCAGGCCTCGCCTCCACATACACCAGCACAGCCAGGCCTCGCCTCCACATACACACTAGCACAGCCAGGCCTCGCCTCCACATACACACTAGCACAGCCAGGCCTCGCCTCCACATACACCAGCACAGCCAGGCCTCGCCTCCACATACACACTAGCACAGCCAGGCCTCGCCTCCACATACACACTAGCACAGCCAGGCCTCGCCTCCACATACACACTAGCACAGCCAGGCCTCGCCTCCACATACACACTAGCACAGCCAGGCCTCGCCTCCACATACACCAGCACTGCCAGGCCTCGCCTCCACATACACCAGCACTGCCAGGCCTCGCCTCCACATACTCACCAGCACAGCCAGGCCTCGCCTCCACATACACCAGCACTGCCAGGCCTCGCCTCGCCTCCACATACACCAGCACTGCCAGGCCTCGCCTCCACATTTAAACCAACCAAGCCCACAAATACGTTAACATGGACCAGCATTACACCGTCTAACATACTCTGTCAGATGTAACAACTAAATTTGTGAATTCAAGACCAAGTCTATTGTATAACACAGTGTTAGTACGAGAAAAACATTACTTACATTCGAAGCCGTGTTTTAAAATGGCGGCGGTCTTGTACTGACGCTCCAAACTGTGTGTTCGTTTGCGTATGATGAACGTGTGACAATTTACTACAACAATTATTTAATTATTCTTATTCTTTATTTTAATATTTTTAGGGTACATGAAATTTCAAACTTATTTGCACACAATAATATAATTGCATTGTCATAACCTTTATATATTACGGAAAATACGATGACATGAACGAAGTCAAAGTGAAGTTGAAGTCAAAGTCATTCGCCGAACGTATTAGTCATTTTTTTTCTCCCAAACGATAGGGGTAACAAATCCACAGAGAATATAAGTGTACAGTAAAGTCAATTTTATTCAGGAAAGTACATACATAGTTGATTTACAAACATAATGTTGGATTTATAGATAGAGCTAGTGCATACAATACCTAAAGCCACTATAGTAGGCATATAGCATTTCAGGCAACCGGGCAGTATATATGGACCCCTTACTCAAATCTCTGAATATGTTAGATATTGGGTCCCTGCACATACTCTCATGTGTATTTTATATATATAAAACGCTGCACTGTAATGTCAATCCTGACCTTAAAAGCTTCCTAGAAGGTTGTAACAGATCCCATGAGCACCACACCAGAAACAAATACCTATTTGATATTCCAAGAGTACGACTTAGTCAAACTAGAAATGCTTTACAAATCAAGAGACCTCGAATGTGGAATGACCTTCCCAATTATGTTAAAAACTGTACCTCTCCCAACCAGTTTAAGATAAATAAAGATAAATTTATAAGTTAAGAAAAATTCCACAAATCAACAACCCTGTATTTACCCAAGTCTTTCCTAAATCTAAACTTATCCAATTTATACCCATTGTTTCGTGTTGTATCTTGTGTTGACAATTTTAATACCCTATTAATATCCCCTTTGTTATATCTATTCAGGAAATTGTGGTTGATCTCGAACCCATTGATAATGTGACGACTTATACAGAATTTTGTAACTATATCATCAAGATTGTAACCAGCTTAGCTAAATGTAGTGTGGGGTTCAGTCCCTAAGCCCATATATGTGCCTCTCTAACCATTTAGGTTACAGGGCAAAAACATAAAAACAAAGGTAACTGCAGAAGGCCTATTGGCCCATACCAGGCAGCTCCTAAAGTTTATAATCTTTTCACGCTCCTAACCTCAATTCTCAAGCTACGTTTTTCATTTTGGTATCAATGCGTTGGCAATAAAATTCTCTACAAGATCATATGCATAAAATGTCACCGAAGCATTTGGTATCCCACCACGAAGTAAATAAACACGAAGATGACTCGCCGTGACACCCAAACAGGAAGTAAATGTTCATACTCTTTCGTTTGTTGCCAGCCTCACAGTTATCCTACAGCGCTCATTTTGATATCACTGAACTCGCAATAAAATTCCCCACCCAGACATATGCCTATCAATGTCTAATTATGGTATCGGGTGACCCGCACGAGTGTGGGAACTGGGCGAAGCGTTAGCCGTGATTTCAGCAGGGACGACACTGTTGGGATGCAGTGCTTTGAATGTTTATACTTATTTAACTCTCCTGACATTATTTCTGAAGCTACGTATTTCATTTTTATAGCAATGTGTTCGCAATAGAAAGTTCTATAAGAACATGGGTAGAGTTGGCCAACACAGCGTCAAATAAATTTGCGGCGAATAAAATCTTACGCGTGTTTGTACCCGTGAGCATCAAAAGTTTTTACTTTGCTCATGTTTTTCAAGTTTATACTTGTTTCACACCGTTTTTTTTTTGTATAGTGTTCGGAATAAAATTCCCTACACAGACATATGCATATCAAATACAATTCCTTGGAATTCACAGCTGTAGAGATGACGGAAAACACACAACCGGAACCCGCTCTTGACACTCCAACTCACACCCGCAACACCCACAAAAAAAGTTTCTCTTGTTTCATGTATACTTACTTTAGTTTTCGTGCTACAGTTCTCATTTAGGTATCAAAATATTCCTAAGAAAATAGACTACAATACTGAAACAATCTAAGACAATTATGTGTACTTACCAAAGCAAAAACGATTGTAGTAAAATAAGTTGAGCATTTTATCTCCACTCCACCTCCTTCAGGTACTGATTCCTGAAGTTGCTCAACAGATGTTCCTAGGTGGAGTGAAGCTGATGTAGGTGGTTATTTCTTGTCCACCCAATACACCCTTTTCCTGTGATAAGTGGTGTAATTACAAGGTATGACGCAAAGTGGAACATCGCATGTCTTGCACGCTATACCAGTTTCCTTCCTGATACCCGACTTTGAACACACTTCACACCTGCGACGTTTGGGGATTTTTACCAGCTCATGTTTCAATTTATAGTTCAGGCGAGTCTCTGCTATAACAACACGTCGCTGTTGTCTCTGGGTTGGCAATAAACTACTGTCTGAATCGTCGCTCTCACTATTGTTTTCAAACACTAATGTGGAATATGAATTATCTTCATCAGATTCAGCTTCAGCACTAGGTGTAGACGTGAAGAGAGGGCGCCTCACACCCGACGGGCCAGGTGTTGACGGGTCAGCAGGAGGATACACAGGACCAGTGTCATGATTTATGTCTGGAGCATGAACTAGATGTGGAGATGGTGTAGTTGTTGCAGGCCACTCTGCCTTGTCAAATTTCAATAAAGACCAAATAGCAACTTCATGGAACTAGAGCAGAGTTAGTTTCCTTCGATCATCTGTGTTGGCCTTGTACAATGCATGTACAATGCATTGAGTAAAGACCAAATAGCAACTTCATGGAACTAGAGCAGAGTTAGTTTCCTTCGATCATCTGTGTTGGCCTTGTACAATGCAACCACAAGTTGACATTGAATGTGAATTAACAATGAGACAAGTAAGATTTATACTAATACATTTATACTAACTCTGTTGAGCGTTGACCATTTATACATCAAATCTGTTGATGTGAGCACTTTAGTTTAGTCTGCCGTTTAAAGAAAAAAAGAGCATATCAATGGTATATCACAGAAAACGAATTTATCATAAACTCATGTATTTGTCTTATCATATTGAACTGCATTCATATTTTTAATATATAACAATATGAATATACAAATTTCTGTAAATCCCCTACCTTGTTGGAATCTGTGGAAATGAATGAGCAAATGTGCTGGCTGAAGGCGCTGAAGGAAACCACATTGGTTTCATTTTGGATACAAATGTCCATGGAGATTCAAAATGGAAACTAATTATATAGTTGAACCTGCAGAGACGAGTTTAAGAATCTGTGTTGAGAGTGATGGACACAGCCTTCACAATTATACTTCAGAGAATGTAAACATCTAAGAGTCATTAGAAATATGTGTAGAATAATAAACCCTACATTGTTTGAGTTAGGGAAAACACCATTTGTGATATATAGATACTATAGCTGTTCCTAAAGATTCACCCTTTTTTGCACCAGCAAGATAACATATAAGATTTTAAGAGTTGACGAATGTTAATATTCTTGTTTGATAAACTGTGAACTTGAGACATAGTTAATAAGAACATATTAACACAACAAAATGTTTTCAGAATCTTTAACACCACTTTCCAGCAACTTATATAATTTATATAAATTATCTTAGAGAATAATACATAAATTATATATTTAAACATGATATAGTGTTTAGTGGAATGTATAAGGAGTCAAATTGTGTTAAAAAGAGCAATTTTTAGAAAATTTGGAAAAATACTTTTTTCTGTTCAAATTATAACTAAATGGATTTTAAAGGTTTCACTCAGCCAATATATATCATTCACAATTTATTAATGAATTTTACAAAAAAACACCATAAATTTTATATTTAAACATGTAAAAACTATTTGTTTTACATTTGGAAGAAAATAATTGTAGAAAAACAATTTATAATTAAACCTTTGTGTTTGGATTTTTTGAGTAAAAGTTTCTCAAAGGCTCTCCTGCACCATTCTCAATGCAAATCATTCCCACACCTATGGGAAGAGATAGGCGAACGTTGTGTAGATGATTTGTGTTTGCTGGGCTAAGCATTTGGGTGCAAGGCGCGCCGCATCCCTTCCTTTTATGATGATGACAAAGTCGTCCGCGTAGTTTAGCAGCCTGCAGTGATGTGGGAGTTTCAACCTCATTATTCTTTCCATTAAACAGTTGAAGAGAAGAGGGCTAAGAATACCTCCTTGCGGTGTACCATTTTCATGTCTTTTGTACTCAGAGACTGTGCCATGAAGTTTTACTCTTGCTTCTCTGTTTATGAGACAGTTTTTGGTCCAGGAGAGCAGGTTGCCTCTGACCTCTTTGTCAATGAGGCAGCAGAGAATAGCTGGGGCGCTAGCTAGTTCAAAGGCTTTTTCGAGGTCCAGGAATATCAGCATTCCTGGTCTGTCATTCAAGTGGGCTAACAGAGTTGTAATACATTCCACTGTGCCAACCCCTCTTCTATAGGCATACATATCATGGTGCAGTTTAGGCATTTTCCACTCCAGTCTGTTGAGTGCCATTCTGTCAGCCGTCTTGGCTGCACAGCTTTGGAAAGAGATAGGCCTGGGATTAGCTGGATCTTTGGGTTTTGGGATCGGCACTATGTCTGCTCTATTCCAAGCAGAAGGTCTAGTTTGAGAAGTCCAGGCTAAATTAATTAACCTTAGGTATGCAGCGTCTCCCTCTGGGCCGAGGTTTCTAATCATTTTATAGGTTATTTTGTCGGCTCCAGGGGATGTATCCTTGGAGTTTTTCTTAGCCCGATTGAGCTCATCCAGTGTGAAGGGGGCATTAGTGTCAGAGACTTCTTCACATGCTGTAAGGATTCTGTGCCACCTTTCTTCCTCTAGTCCGGTCTGTACTGCTAATACATCTGGTGGAAGTTGATTTCTGGCTGCTCTCTCTGCAAACCTGGTTGCCAGTACTTCGGCTTCCTGTTGAGGATCCTTGGGGTGTGGAGCTTTAGGTGTTTTATTCCCTTTGGCCCGGTGAATTTGCTGCCACATCTCTCCGAGAGAGGTGTGTTCATTCAGGTGTGAACACCATTCCAGCCACTTTTGTTCTTTTATTTGTCTGGTCTCTCGATGTACATGTTCCTTGACCTCACAAAGTAAGATCCTGTTGCGGTCACATGGCTGCTTTTTGTATAGCTTTCTTGTTCTATTGAGTCTATGGTTGAGTTCTTTGACACGTTCGCAATAGTACCAATGATCTTTATGGTGTCCGGTGGACTGTTTTTTCAGTGGGATTGAGTGGTTGGCTGCACTTTGAATCGCTTTGACAAATTCTTGTTCTGCCTGATTAATGTCTTCGGGAAGATCATAGTTTCTTTGCCACTCTGAAATGAGGTTTTGAAATAGGTCCCAGTTTGCTAAAGCAAAGTTCCATGCTTCAGATGGAGGCGGAGGTGGGGTGGGTAGGTCTAACTGAAGATCAATTTGGACCCCATAGTGGTCGCTTGTGAGTGTGGGCTCAACTGACCATGTTGCTGCATCTCTTAGGGAGGCTGAAACGAAGGTTAGGTCTAATCTGCCTCCTTGGATGTGGGTAGGTTCATTCTTGTTTAGGATTTGTATTTCTGGAAGCTGGTCCAGTAGATGTGTAATGTGAATGCCGGCTTCATTGTTTTGTTCGAGCCCAGTGCCAATCGATGATGGGCATTAAAATCTCCACAAATGATTGTGTTTGTTGTTGTCGCGTGTCCAAATAACACAGAGAGATCCATTTCGGCTTGTGGAGACCTGTACACATTGAACACTTCAAGTTTGTCGTGTCTTAGCTCAATGGTGACTCCCATTACCTCTGTCCCTGCTCCACAATTGATTTAGAGATCAGGTCACATTTTACATAGATTGCACATCCCCTGGATTGCCCATTGATCCATGGAAGGAAGAAGCCTCGATAGCCTGAGATTTTAGGTTCTAATCCGGCTCGAAGCAAGCTCTCCTGTAGTATCAGGATGTCTATGCCCTTGGTTGCTGCTATGCATTGCAAGTGTTGCAATTTAGTGCGCATTCCATTGCAGGATCTTTAGAATTCTAGGTTCATGGAATGTGCTGATAATTCCGTGGTATCCATGGAGTCTGATGAACACGCCATGGAAGTTGCAATTGCGGTATAGGTTCTTAGTGGACCTGAAATTGCCTCATCAATGTCGCTTTCCGACGAGCTGGACTCTATCTGCTTTTTATGGGGGTGCCTCCTGCCCTGCTGTCTTGACGGTGTGGATATTACATCTTCGAATTTTTTGAGCTTGTGCTCAATTGTCTTCCGAGTCTCTGTGGTTTGCTTGATTCCATGTGAAGACAGCAGACTTTCGATCAACTCAGTGATCAAAGTTTTGAGCATTGGCCAGAGAGCGTTCAGTTCAGTGGGAGCACTATTTAATGTTGTGCAGGTTGAGGGCCTAGTGGCTTTTAGACCCTTCTCGGTGGTAACTTTGGCACTGGAATTGCTACTCCTATTGGCCCCAGTGTGCTTGCTGGATGAAATGGGAGGCCGACTGCTTTGAACATGATTCTTGTGTCCTCCATCTTTCTTTTTGTCCTGTACTGTCTTCTCACCCTTCACCATGGCCAATGGAGAAGGGCCGTGTGCCCCCTCTTCCTGAATGGGTAGACCCCATGCGGTTTTAGTGGGCATGGGAGCTGGTATTCGTTTTGGTGGGGGTTTCGGCTCCGCTGTGGGCGTGGTGGGGTTCGTTTGAAGCCTTTTGAGCCTTTCAGGGCATTTCAAGTTCCAGGCATGATGTGCCTTGGAACAATTTGGGCATTTTGCCTGAACAGGGTGGTTTGCCTTGAATTTATCAATACATGTTTTTGTATCATGGGGCTGGCTGCAGACTCCGCACCTCACTGGGCGTTGGCAGCCATCTTTGTGATGCCCAAATCTCTGACATCTAAAGCATCTTAGGGGTTCTGGGGTGTAAGGCCTGTGTTGGAACACGCCCCAGATTCCAAGGTCAAGTTTTTCCGGGATCCGTCCTCTTACTGTGAGAAGGACTTGTCGAGTTTCCTGTTTTGTGGTTCGTACTTGGCATCTCTCTGCTGACACCACATAGTTCAGCTTTTCGAGATGGCCAAGGGCCATATGCAAGGGATAGTGGAGGACAATGACTTTACTTATTTTATCCTCTGGTTTCAGTTCCTCACATTTTGCGTAATTTTTTAGAATCGTAGCGGCCGACTCGTCTTTAGGCCTCAGAATGTATTCTCCTTTGAGATTAGGTTTTGCCCTGACCTGGAGCGTAGGAAGACTTACCTTCCGTGTGCTGCACTTTGAAGACCGGAAACGTAGATCTAGTCTGAGGCGCTGGGAGAGCTGGAGAAGCTGGAGAGATTAATGGGCGATGGGTCGTCATGGAGTGGCTTGTCCTATTAGCCTTATTCACGTGATGCCACTCGCCGTCACTTTCGGAACTGGTATCCATTATCGATGGTCTTTTCCTACTCTGAGCAGCATTGCTGGCTCGATTATAAGTCAATTGGAATTCCATGATGAAATTCAAATGATCACTTGTGGAGTGGTCTGGTGAGTGAAGGACGTGACACGACAATGAGAGGACTGGTTAGAGGTATTTTCCATTTGTTGTTCTATTACTTCCTTGAGCCTCTGCGGGTCACATGCTGATTTTTTAACTGGTAATCTTTCAATGATTATCTTTAGATTCGATTCTTCCCATGGAGGAGGCTATCGAAAGTGTGGATATGGTCTATCTTCCCCTTTGTTTTTAATGGTCCATTTCAGGTAAATTTTCTCTACAATCTTGACTACATTATCCATCCATGAGCTTGTTCTACATTGTAGGTTTTTCTGAAAGGATCTCTGAATGCTGTCTTTGATTGCTGGCGGTAAAGGCTAAAATACCTTCAAGTTTTTCACAGGTTAAGCAGCAAATCATGAAGAAAATACATGCAAATATCAAAAGTCGTCACAGAGCAACACTAGTGAACATTCTTCATCTACATCCACCACCAAGATAATGTTATTATAAGACTAAAACCAGTGCACTAAACAGAAGAGACAAATATTCAAGGGAAAAGGAGGAAACCCCCACCTCGATTTAAAACCTTGACCTAAATATTTTATGAACTATTACTATTATGCTACACAGTAGCAGTATATCAACACACAATAGAAAATTGATTGATTGATGAAGATTAAGCCACCCAAAAGGTGGCAACGGCATGAATAGTCAGTAGGTGGTGGCCCATTTAAGCCATTACCAGTATCACGAGCTGATACTGGAGATTTGTAGAGGTGCTAATGCACCCTGCATGACGGGAGATGTCTCCCATATGAATGTGTTAAGATGAAGATGAAGCAACCCAAAAGGTGGCACGGGCATGAATAGCTCGTAAGTGGTGGCCCTTTTGAGCCATCACCAGTATCAATAAATGATACTGGAGATCTGTGGAGGTGCGACTGCATCCAGCGTGACGGGAGATGTATCCCGTGCAATAGAAAAGGAAATAAGTGATATAAATTTGATAAGTTTAGAATGAGGAAAGACCTGGGTAAATGCTGATTCGGTAACAGGGATGTTACCAAACCAGCAGGGATCTATTAGGCTACTGTGCTACTGTGTAGCCTAATAGTTTCACATCCCTGTTACCGAACCAGCATTTACCCACGTCTTTCCTCATTCTAAACTTATCAAGTTTATATCACTTATTTCCATTTCTATTGTGTGTTGATATATATTATACATAAGTAATATCCTCTTTATATGCCCATTCATCCACTTGTTTACTTCAGTCATGTCTTCCCTAACTCTTTGCTTTTATAAAAAATATATAATAAGGTTTCCAGTGATGACCAAAACACAATGCAGAAGACGACTTTCGGTATGTCCTAGACCATTATCAAGTTGTGTGAAAGCAGAGAGGAAGAAAGAAAAAAAGTGAGACCTCTCTGTAGTCTCTGTCCTCCTGTCGTCGATCTAATAAAAAGTGTCCGTGTCGTTTGGCCTTCCACCTCAGTTACAGGGAACTGTGCGGCTCCTGTGCGAGGTAAGTCCACCACGGGCTCACCATAGTCCGTGCTACTTGAATATTTTTGTTCTCAGTAGCTGAACTATAACAACAACATCATTTGGCCTTCTCTTCCTTATCTCCATTACTCTTCCCTTCCCTTCTCTTCCTTATCTGATGTCAATCTCAGGACATCATTGAAATGTAACGACTGCATCCCTCCTGTAAGATGCTTAGTCGTGATGTCGACTCTCTGTTCCTCTTGATAATGATTTTCCTTAGTTAGAAAGTTGAGTAAGGAAAGGATGTTCTTTCTATTTGATTTTAATGGCCTAAGAAATTGTTTGGGTGAAATAGATTGGAAAGTCCTGGGTAATAAGGGTGGGCCGGTCATAGAGTGAGACGTGAACCTAGCGATGGGTGATGTAGGAAGGAATTTCGATGTGGATTCAAAATGTAACTTATTTAAAAATATTCTACGCCTAGCACAGAAACGTAGTGTACCATGCAAATTTGAATAGATCGAATAATAATAACGACCGGATGTGGATAACAAAGGATTTGAAGAACCTTATAGGTAGGAAGAGAGCTTGGTACAAAAGGATTAAGAATGGGGAAGACGGTTCAAAGCAAGAATTCGTCCTACTGGTTAGAAATGTTAAAACAAGAAATGCGGTCAAAAATAAACTATGAAGTTCTCATAGCAGGGAGATTTTGATTGTTGCCGCCGATGGCGGCTAGTTTATTGTGCACCCCATACTCATCCTGTGAGCGGTAGCGCAAAAGCATTACAGAGGGCACAAAAGGTCTTTATCAGACCTCATCTTAGATTATTACATAAACAATTTCTTCAATCCTTCACACCTTATAGATACAATGTCAGCTAGTTACAAAGAAAGTGCTATTACAAGAGCTACATATTTACAGTAAGTCATCATACATTAATGGTAGGTCTTGTCGTTAATACATAATAGTTTGGCCAATGGGGATATTACAGAGTCATAGGGGAGCTTCTGTTTATTATTAGTCCTCACAATACACTACTTGTTTCTGAATCTCATATGTCGTTCATCTGCTGGAAGCAAAATGTGGGTACAGTGCAAGGATTTCAGGTAATTTATCCATGGTAATAAGATAGGTTGCCATATCATACAGAGTGAGCTTAGATTTATCTCTAAAAGGCTCAATTTTACAACAATCCAAGATATAGTGTTCGAGTGTGTGTCCCTGCCTATGTCCACACACTTTACACTTTACTTCATCTAGATCCCAATACAAGCCGAACTGCCAGAGATACTTGTAGCCAAGTCTTATACGAGCTGTGACAACATCTGTTAGTCTACTGACTTTGTTACTTGCCCCATACACATGTTTTACTTCACACATTTCATTGTGATGAACAATGGACCTACTAGTTCCAATTTGCACTGTTCTACTTTCTTCAAATCCATCTAGGAGTTCTCGTCTAATGACACTTTTAAGGGACCTATTTGATAACTCAAGATTCCATTCAATACTGTCTTTATTTACTGCAGCCTTAGCAAGGGCGTCAACTTTGTCATGTTCCTGCATGCCAATGTGAGAAGGAATCCACAACATTTTTATATTTACCCTCTTGCTAAGTATTCTTATATATCTACGTCTAGCTTCCAAGACAAGCACGTTATTACTTGATTGCAAACTGTTTATTGCTCGTAGTGAGGATAAGGAGTCAGAAATAATTAAGCTGTCTACTTCAGTGTTGTCAATAATTTCGAGTGCTACCAGTATCGCTACCAACTCGGCTTGCATTGTGGACGCCCAGTTACTAATTCGGATATTTCTTTGAATTGTGCTGCCATCGGGCTGATGAGCAATAACAGCACTTCCTGCCCTCCCTGTAGCTGTATTGAGTGATCCGTCAGTGTATATTGGTTTGTGCAATGTTGTTTTCAGTTTGTATATTGTGAATGTGTTCTATGGTGCTTAATTTAGCAGCAAGCTCAGCATGAGGGTTGCTTGTGATTAGTTTCTTGGTGGGGTATGCATGGGTCAGGATGTCAAAAGGTAGTATCTGCCAGGGTAGAAGGAAGTGCTGTACTCTTTCATCTGTATATACATCGTGCAGTCCCATCATTTTAATATGAGTGGCAGTTCTTTGAATCCATTTAGACTCGCTAGTTCCATTTCGTATGTGTTCTAACAGTGCAACTGACACAATGTTGTTTTTGTTATCACGCAGCAGCTTTAGTCCCATCATAAGATTAATTTCAAATATTCTATCTCTAATGCTAAGTATATTTAATTCTTTCCGCATGTTGAGAACTTTGGTAGTTATAGGACAGCCAAGTATAATTCTGAGTGCTTCATTTTGCATTTTTTCCAGTCTATCAATACTTTTGCCATTCTGCAGGACCAAAGCTGGTGCATGATAGTCTATCAGAGACCTTATATACGCTAAATGCATCATTCTTGCTATTCTAATATTAACACCATATTTCGGGCTGTACCCCACTACAGTTCTGAGAGTCTTGAGTCTGTCTCTACATTGTTGATGTAACTTATTGACTGCAGTTGAGGTACAAGGGACAGAGATTCCAAGGTATTTGAAAGAAGAGACATAGTCTATTGGTATGTTGTCTATCTTAAGTTTTCGTGGTCCACTTTTGCGGTTGCCAATTTGTCTGTTAAATACCTTAGTTTTAGCAGCGTTGATTACAAAGACAAATCCTAAAGGTTTTTTCAGTTATATCAAATAAAGATTAGGGAAAGGATAGGTTCATTAAAAGCGGAGACAGGGCAGATAACTGATAATGACAAAGAGATGAGTAGAATTTTTAATAAATATTTTATCTCTGTATTTACTAAAGAGTAACTTAAGGGGCCTGGTGACTGGAGATTTTTCCAAATATGAAATATAGTGAAAACAATCTAAATGAATCTCCCGTTATTTGGTATCAACGTAGTGAAAATTTCATCGGAATGTGTTAAGAAATGACTTTTTTAAATTCATGCATGCACGACAGGCGGCAACCAGTACTGATAATAACGATAACATCTCCTATTTACTGGCAATTAGGAATAAAGAAATGCAAGCACATCACCGATGCACAAAGAAGAAAATCATTAATAAGAAAGGTTTTCAAAGTTAGTATTCAGCTGATGACACCTGGAGGGCCAGATTTCTCCCATAATAATGAGTATGTTATTATGTAGTATTTTATTATATATCATATAAATACATTGCTCAATTGCAATATTTGTTATGTCTCTCTGTCAGAAAGTTGACAACTACATTTTGTTCCTTTATTTTTTATGTGGATGTTGTTGTGACTTCTACATCTTGGAGAATGCATATCCGGCACTAAGCATGGGAAGTTGGAACGAAATTGGTCAACATCTTATTAAGCCACAGGTGGCAGAAGTAGTGACTGTTATTTGTTTTGGCCGATTTATTTACAGGTTTCAAACTCTATGGTTGACCAGTCCAGCAAAGAGAACGCCTGGTCAGGGACTGAGCCGCGAGGACGCCAAGCCCTGAAACCGTCTCAAGGTAACATCAAGGCTGTCATTAACGTATCTATATATATTTGGGGTGGATTAGCATTGGGGTGTGTAGCTACGCTCAAATGGGAAGCGTTGTATTGTTGTTTGCTTGCTCTGTGGGCTATCTGCTCCTCCTTCGTCATGAATTTGTCAATATTTAAGTTGTTGTAATTATCGCTACCTCTGAGTAAGTGTTTGTGATGCAGTATGTAATCCATTGCCTCTTCGTTAGTGAACTGTACCAGGACAGATCGTTTCCTGTTACAGTTGTATGGCCCAATGCGTCGTTGGACTTGCACCTCATTTCCTGCCATCTGGGCTCTCAAGATCCCCTGTAGCTCCAAATCCTCAATCTCCATCCTTTCCTGCCTCGATGGTGCCTTGGCTTCAAGCAATCCATGGATTATGATTGTCCTCTTTCTCAGTTCAGGGTCATGCTGGTGGCCCCCTCCCTGGCTGACCCTCACCCCTCCCACACCCGCTACTCCACCTACTACTACTCCCCCTTCCCCTGCCAAGCTTCCCTTATTCCTGCCAAATTCATTAGTAAGCCTAGATATTTCTCCTTGCCATTCTACCCTGCTCTTCCTGATTTCCTCTTGAATATACTCCATAAACTCTTGTTTGAGTCTTTGAACCTCGTCCTGTATCTTATTAAAGACCTCACTTTTAATTCCCTGGATTAGATCATCTATCCAAACATCCCTCTTCTCTACAAATTTCCCAATCATCTTCTCCACAAACCTATCTTCTTCCTCAATCATAATACTGTTGGACCTAGACGCCCTTCCTGACCTAGTCATTGCTATAATGCAACCTTACCCACATGGGTTCCAAGTATATTACCGTCCTGCTAACACAATAAGTGAGTGAATCTCCAAGCGTGGTCCCACGTGGTGGTAGAAGGGTTGCTGCCAGGGGTGAGGTCACGCGGTCAGAGGTCGGTGACGTCTGCTCCACACTGCACACTGTCACAGTACTTCATCAACTATTTTCAATTACGCTACTTAAACTGTTTTTCTTCACTACCTTATGGCTTTGGTCAAAACCCAAGGTTTTTTTCATTCACTTGTGTGTGTGTGTGTGTACTCACCTAGTTGTGTTTGCGGGGGTTGAGCTCTGGCTCTTTGGTCCCGCCTCTCAACCGTCAATCAACAGGTGTACAGATTCCTGAGCCTATCGGGCTCTGTCATATCTACACTTGAAACTGTGTATGGAGTCAGCCTCCACCACATCACCCCCTAATGCATTCCATTTGTCAACCACTCTGACACTAAAAAAGTTCTTTCTAATATCTCTGTGGCTCATTTGGGCACTCAGTTTCCACCTGTGTCCCCTTGTGCGTGTTCCCCTTGTGTTAAATAGACTGTCTTTATCTACCCTATCAATCCCCTTCAGAATCTTGAATGTGGTGATCATGTCCCCCCTAACTCTTCTGTCTTCCAGCGAAGTGAGGTTTAATTCCCGTAGTCTCTCCTCATAGCTCATACCTCTCAGCTCGGGTACTAGTCTGGTGGCAAACCTTTGAACCTTTTCCAGTTTAGTCTTATCCTTGACTAGATATGGACTCCATGCTGGGGCTGCATACTCCAGGATTGGCCTGACATATGTGGTATACAAAGTTCTGAACGATTCTTTACACAAGTTTCTGAATGCCGTTCGTATGTTGGCTAGCCTGGCATATGCCGCTGATGTTATCCGCTTGATATGTGCTGCAGGAGACAGGGCTGGCGTGATATCAACCCCCAAGTCTTTTTCCTTCTCTGACTCCTGAAGAATTTCCTCTCCCAGATGATACCTTGTATCTGGCCTCCTGCTCCCTACACCTATCTTCATTACATTACATTTGGTTGGGTTAAACTCTAACAACCATTTGTTCGACCATTCCTTCAGCTTGTCTAGGTCTTCTTGAAGCCTCAAACAGTCCTCTTCTGTTTTAATCCTTCTCATAATTTTAGCATCGTCCGCAAACATTGAGAGAAATGAATCGATACCCTCCGGGAGATCATTTACATATATCAGAAACAAGATAGGACCGAGTACAGAGCCCTGTCTGACTCCACTGGTGACTTCACGCCAATCGGAGGTCTCACCCCTCACCGTAACTCTCTGCTTCCTATTGCTTAGATACTCCCTTATCCACTGGAGCACCTTACCAGCTACACCTGCCTGTCTCTCCAGCTTATGTACCAGCCTCTTATGCGGTACTGTGTCAAAGGCTTTCCGACAATCCAAGAAAATGCAGTCCGCCCAGCCCTCTCTTTCTTGCTTAATCTGTGTCACCTGATCGTAGAATTCTATCAAGCCTGTAAGGCAAGATTTACCCTCCCTGAATCCATGTTGGCGATTTGTCACGAAGTCCCTTCTCTCCAGATGTGTTACCAGGTTTTTTCTCACGATCTTCTCCATCACCTTGCATGGTATACAAGTCAAGGACACTGGCCTGTAGTTCAGTGCCTCTTGTCTGTCGCCCTTTTTGTATATTGGGACCACATTCGCCGTCTTCCATATTTCTGGTAGGTCTCCCGTCTCTAGTGACTTACTATACACTATGGAGAGTGGCAAGCAAAGTGCCTCTGCACACTCTTTCAGTACCCATGGTGAGATCCCATCTGGACCAACAGCCTTTCTAACATCCAGATCCAGCAGGTGTCTCTTGACCTCCTCTCTCGTAATTTCGAACTCCTCCAAGGCCGCCTGGTTTACCTCCCTTTCTCCTAGCACAGTGACCTCACCCTGTTCTATTGTGAAGACCTCCTGGAACCTCTTGTTGAGTTCCTCACACACCTCTCTGTCATTCTCTGTATACCTGTCCTCGCCTGTTCTAAGTTTCAGTACCTGTTCTTTCACTGTTGTTTTCCTTCTGATGTGACTGTGGAGTAGCTTTGGTTCAGTCTTGGCTTTGTTTGCTATATCATTTTCAAAATTTTTCTCTGCTTCTCTTCTCACCCTGACGTACTCATTCCTGGTTCTCTGGTATCTCTCTCTGCTTTCTGGTGTTCTGTTATTCCGGAAGTTCCTCCACGCCTTATTGTTCAGTTTCTTCGCTTCGATACATGCCCTATTATACCATGGATTCTTCTTTTGCTTCTCGGATTTTTCCCTTTGGGCCGGGATGAACCTGTTTACTGCCTCCTGACACTTTTGGGTAACATAGTCCATCATACCCTGTACAGACTTGTCTCTGAGGTTTGTGTCCCAAGGTATTTCACTTAGGAAACTTCTCATCTGTTCATAATTCCCTTTTCGGTATGCCAGCCTTTTGATTCCTAGTTCTTTTTTGGGGGAGATAAGTCCTAGCTCTACCAAGTACTCAAAGTTCAATACACTGTGGTCACTCATTCCCAAGGGCGCTTCCATCTTAACTTCCCTTATATCCCATTCATTTAGGGTAAATATCAAATCAAGCATTGCTGGTTCATCTTCTCCTCTCATTCTTGTTGGTTCTTTGGTGTGCTGGCTTAGAAAGTTTCTTGTTGCCACGTCCAGCAGCTTAGCTCTCCACGTTTCTGGTCCTCCATGCGGGTCTCTGTTCTTCCAATCTATCTTCCCATGGTTGAAGTCTCCCATAATTAGTAATCCATATCCATTCCTGCTAGCAACAGAAGCTGCTCTTTCTATTATGTTAATGGTGGCCATGTTGTTTCTATCATATTCCTGTCTAGGTCTTCTGTCATTTGGTGGTGGATTATATATGACTGCGACTATAATTTTTTTCCCTCCATTTGTTACAGTACCTGCTATGTAGTCACTGAAACCTTCACAGCCCTGAATATCCATCTCCTCAAAATCCCAGCCTTTTCTTACCAGCAGAGCTACACCACCCCCACCTCTTCCTTCCCTCTCTTTCCTCATAACATAATAGTCCTGTGGGAACACTGCATTTGTTATCGTTTTGGTGATCTTTGTTTCTGTGAGGGCTATTATGTCTGGGTTTTCCTCTAGTACCAGTTCTCCAAGCTCATTTGCTTTATTTGTAATTCCATCTATGTTAGTGTACATCGCTTTGAGGCTCACTTTCTTCTGTCCCTTCTCAAATCGCCTCCTTGGTGAGTGTTCTGCTGGTGGGGGAGGCTGTTCCATGGTTGTGAGGACCTGTGAGGTGGATAACAGGGTCTCAGAGGATACTGGGATGAGGGGCGGGGGATCCAGTGAAGGGGGAGGGGACAGGGAGGGTATGGGGTAAAAGGGGAGGGAGGACGGGAAGAAAAGGGGGGGGAGGGAGGACTCGGGAGGAGGGGAGGGGTAGAAGGGTGGGGATTGGGTGTGGGGGGAGGGAGATTTGGCTGAACATTTGAGTGGGGGCAGGGAGGGTTTTCTATGCAGAGGAGGGAGGTGGGGTTGTCCTCCCTTCTGGTGTTACTGGGTAGCTGGTTGTGGGTTCCCCCCTCGCTTCTGGGGGTGTTGTGCTGGGAGCTGTAACTTCCTGGTTTTCCCCTCTCGCCCTGCGCCTCTTCCTTGCTTCTGCCGCCACGGCTCTCTCCTCCCTTGTCATGTCTCTCTGGAGGAATACATTTTTTAATTTTCCCACGTTTTTCAGGGAGCTCTTCCTTGATAGGATCTTCTCTTTTGTGTTCTCGTTTGCAAACACTATCTTTATCATTCGGTCTCGGTCTTTGTTGTACCGGCCTAGCCTGAAAACCTTCTCAATGCTATGCTCAGCCCCTTCCATGTCTAGTGCCTTTAGTACTTCATTCACTGCTGCTTTGTCCTTGTCATTCCACTCTGTCCTATTAGATCCTTCCTGCTCCTTAATACCCACAGCAACCACTGATCTGTTCCTTTCCAGCAGTTAGCTAGTGGAGCGTGCCGCCTCCTGCGAGGTGGCTGCTTTCATGGCCACCTCCATCACTGCAGTCATTACTTCAGAGTTATTTTTTTTTAGTATTTCCGCAAATGTTGCTTTTATTGTGGCATTCTCATCCAGAAAACTATTACCACCTTCTCCCTGGGTGGTTTTCTGATTCTCAGCCTCGATACCATTCTCTTTGAGGGGCTCTAATCTCCTCCTTTGCTGCTGTCAGCTCTCTTTTCAGGTTGCTTATTTCGTTCTTCATTTCCTGCATCATTTCTTGCATCTCACTCTTGATGTCCTCCAGAAACTGGGCAAACATTTCCTTCATCTCGTCACCTTGGCTCTTTCCTGTTCCCCTGGGACCTCTGGCTGCCATGTTTGACCCTGTTGGGATGGGGGAGGGAGAGAGAGAGAGAGAGGAAGAGAGAGAGAAAGAGAGAAAGAGAAAGGGAGTGATAAAGGGAGAGATAAATGGGTGGGTGGGGGGGGATCCGACCCTTCCACTGAAGTGAGAAGAAAGTAGAAGGGGAGGGGGGGAGGAGATGGAGAGAGAGGCGGAAGGGAGAGAGAGGAGAGGGAGAGAGTGGGTGAGGGAGAGAGCAGGTGAGGGAGAGAGCGGGTGAGGGAGAGAGGGAGGGAGGTGTGTGTGTGTGTGTGGGCAGAGAGGGAGGGGGAAGGAAAGAGAGGGAGGGAGGGGGAAGGAAAGAGAGGGAGGGAGAGGGGGAGGGAGGGAGGGAGGGAGGGAGGTAGAGAGAGAGAGAGAGAGAGAGAGAGAGAGAGAGAGAGAGAGAGAGAGAGAGAGAGAGAGAGAGAGAGAGAGAGAGAGAGAGAGAGAGAGAGAGAGAGAGAGAGAGAGAGAAAGAGAGAGAGAGAGAGAGAGAGAGAGAGAGAGAGAGAGAGAGAGAGAGAGAGAGAGAGAGAGAGAGAGAGAGAGAGAGAGAGAGAGAGAGAGAGAGAGAGAGAGAGAGAGAGAGAGAGAGAGAGAGAGAGAGCGAGAGAGAGAGAGAGAGAGAGAGAGAGAGAGAGAGAGAGAGAGAGAGAGAGAGAGAGAGAGAGAGAGAGAGAGAGAGAGAGAGAGAGAGAGAGAGAGAGAGAGCAGGAGAGAGAGAGCAGGAGAGGGAGATAGTGGGAGTGGGAGAGAGGGAGTGGGAGAGAGGGAGAGTGGGGAGGGGAAGAGTGTGTGTATGGGCGATGCGGGGGACTGGGGGTGGGGGGGGGCGGAGATGGCGACTAAGTCAGGTCAGGTCAGATGGTGGGGTCAAGAGGGGGGGGGGATAGTAAGGTCCTATCCCAGGTGTTAATGCCTTTTCCCCTGACTGAACAATTGTGTGTGTGTGTGTGTGTGTGCACGTGTGTGTGTGTCTGTTTTAGCGTGTGCACACTTGTGTGCGTGGATACGTACATGGGCGGGCGTGCTTGTATGTGTCAAGATATCCCTTATACGTTACCTCTGCCTAAATGAGCCACTCTGAGATTTTTAAATATATATGATATCCTGAACGAGAATTTGATAATCTTTTACCTCAATCTGTACACCTGATTAATTGACCAGAGAGGGGTACATATCAGACTGCCTCCCGCTCACACAACCAGATGAGTAAGGGCAGGGCGATGTATGATGACGATGTTTATCCTTCGTTGTCTCCCACTAGGTGATTCACTAAATGCTGGTAGATTGATGAGGTCTTCTTCTCTGTCTACACAAAGCTCTGGAGTCAGTCACTGTATCGTTATGTGACAGTTCACTAATTCACTGTACCACTGATCACAGTCACCACTCACAGCACAATCAGGTAGTTCCACGGCGGGTCGTCCCACCCGGTCAGGTCACACACTTACATGCACCGGTGATGCCCTAGCTCCACTTTCGGTTTCTTCGCCAAATCTTCGCACTATCGCTAGCGATATGACTATGCTATGTTGCACCCTGCAAGCTACACACTGCGAGAAGCCAAATACTATGATCTAGCCTCTATACTCCTTCAATGTCCCGAGAAATTGACGAATTTCCGCGGACCTCACTAATCGCGTGTGTCTCCTACCGTCTCCCGCGTGTGTATGTGTGTGTGTATGTGTGTGTATGTGTGTGTGTACTCACCTATTTGTACTCACCTATTTGTGCTTGCGGGGGTTGAGCTTTGGCTCTTTGGTCCCGCCTCTCAACTGTCAATCAACTGGTGTACAGATTCCTGAACCTACTGAGCTCTATCGTATCTACATTTAAAACTGTGTATGGAGTCAGCCTCCACCACATCACTGCCTAATGCATTCCATCCGTTAACTACTCTGACACTGAAAAAGTTCCTTCCAACGTCTCTGTGGCTCATGTGGGTACTCAGTTTCCACCTGTGTCCCCTTGTTCGCGTCCCACCAGTGTTGAATAGTTTATCCTTGTTTACCCGGTCGATTCCTCTGAGGATTTTGTAGGTTGTGATCATGTCTCCCCTTACTCTTCTGTCTACCAGTGTCGTAAGGTGCATTTCCCGCAGCCTTTCCTCGTAACTCATGCCTCTTAGTTCTGGGACTAGTCTAGTGGCATACCTTTGGACTTTTTCCAGCTTCGTCTTGTGCTTGACAAGGTACGGGCTCCATGCTGGGGCCGCATATTCCAGGATTGGTCTTACATATGTGGTGTACAAGATTCTGAATGATTCCTTACACAGGTTCCTGAACGCTGTTCTGATGTTAGCCAGCCTCGCATATGCCGCAGACGTTATTCTTTTTATGTGGGCTTCAGGAAACAGGTTTGGTGTGATATCAACTCCTAGATCTTTCTCTCTGTTCATTTCATTAAGTACTTCATCTCCTATTCTGTATCCTGTGTTTGGCCTCCTATTTCCACCACCTAGTTTCATTACTTTGCATTTACTCGGGTTGAACTTCAACAGCCATTTGTTGGACCATTCACTCAGTCTGTCTAGGTCATCTTGTAGCCTCCTACTATCGTCCTCAGTTTCAATCCTCCTCATAATTTTTGCATCATCGGCAAACATTGAGAGAAACGATTCTATACCCTCTGGAAGATCATTTACATATATCAGAAACAGTATAGGGCCAAGGACTGACCCCTGCGGTACTCCACTCGTAACGTCTCGCCAATCTGAGACTTCACCCCTCACACTGACTCGTTGTCTCCTGTTACTTAGGAACTCCTGTATCCAGAGGAGTACCTTCCCTTTCACTCCAGCCTGCATCTCCAGGTTTTTCACTAGCCTCTTGTGTGGCAATGTGTCAAAGGCTTTCTGACAATCCAAAAATATGCAGTCTGCCCACCTTCTCTTTCTTGCCTTATTTTTGTTGCCTGGTCGTAGAATTCAAGTAACCCTGTGAGGCAGGACCTGCCATCCCTGAATCCATGTTGATGCTGTGTTACAAAGTTCTTTCGCTCCAGGTGCTCCACTAGCTTTCTTCGCACAATCTTCTCCATCATCTTGCATGGTATGCAGGTTAGGGACACTGGTCTGTAATTCAGTGCCTCCTGTCTATCCCCTTTCTTATATATCGTGTGTGTGTGTGTGTTTACTAGTTGTGTTTTTGCGGGGGTTGAGCTTTGCTCTTTCGGCCCGCCTCTCAACTGTCAATCAACTGTTTACTAACTACTATTTTTTTTTCCCCACCCCACACACACACACACACCCCAGGAATCAGCCCGTGACAGCTGACTAACTCCCAGGTACCTATTTACTGCTAGGTAACAGGGTCACTTAGGGTGAAAGAAACTTTGCCCATTTGTTTCTGCCTCGTGCGGGAATCGAACCCGCGCCACAGAATTACGAGTCCTGCGCGCTATCCACCAGGCTACGAGGCCCCGGTGTGTGTGTGTGTGTGTGTGTGTGTGTGTGTGATAGTGGTAAGGATTGTGATGTTGTGTACCTTGACTTTAGCAAAACTTTTGATACAGTGCCACATGAAAGACTAATTAAAAAAATAGAAGCTCATGGTATTGGGGGTGCTATATTAAGTTGGATTAGGGCATGGCTATTCCAAAGGAAACAGAGAGTTAGTATAAATGGGGTTAAGTCAGAGTGGGATAATGTTAGTGGAGTACCTCAGGGCTCTGTCCTGGCACTTCCGTTGTTTATAATATATATAAATGATTTAGATTCAGGTTTGAGTAGCAACATCTGCAAATTTGCAGATGATACAAAAATCGGTAGGGAAATTAACACGAAAGAAGACTCGCTATCAGTTCAAGTTGATCTAAATAAGGTTTTAAAATGGTCAAAAGACTGGCAGATGCATTTTAATTCTAATAAATGTAAAGTTTTGCATCTAGGTAATGATGCTAGAGTTACAAGATACGAGCTAGATGGTGTTGACATTGCGAAGTCGGATTGCGAAAGGGATTTGGGAGTTATGATTAGTAAGAATTTAAAACAAAAGGATCAATGCATGAATGTTCGTAATAAGGCGAATAGGACACTGGGATTTATTAATCGAAGCATTTGTAACATGACACCTGGTGTGGTTCTTCAGCTATATCTTGCTCTGGTTAGACCCCATTTAGATTATGCAGTTCAGTTTTGGTCGCCGTACTATAGAATATATATAAATTCACTTGAACGTGTCCAGCGTAGAATGACTAAGTTAATTCCCCAAATTAGAAACCTTTCATATGAAGAAAGAATAACAAAGCTTAAATTGCATTCACTGGAAAAGCGTAGAGTTAGGGAAGACATGATAGAGGTTTACAAGTGGATGAATGGACATAACAAAGGAGATATTAATAGCGTATTAATTTAATTAAAGGTATCAGCACAAGACAGTACACAAACAATGGGTGTAGATTGGATAAGTTTAGATTTAGGAAAGACTAGGGTAAATACTGGTTCGGTAAATGGGTTGTTGATTTGTGGAACCAATCACCACAACGTGGTGGAGGTGGGGTGACTCGATTGTTTCAAGCGCGGGTTGGACAAGTATATGAGTGGGATTGGGTGGTTATAGATAGGAGCTGCCTCGTATAGGCCAATAGGCCTTCTGCAGTTACCTTTGTTTTTATGTTCTTATGTTTTATCTTTTTATTCCAGCATAGGTGAGGTATGTGATAGTGGTAAGGATTGTGATGTTGTGTACCTTGACTTTAGCAAAGCTTTTGATACAGTGCCACATGAGAGACTCATTAAAAAATTAGAGGCTCATGATATTGGGGGTTCTATACTAAGTTGGATTAGGGCATAGTTATTCCAAAGGAAACAGAGAGTTAGTATAAATGGGGTTAAGTCAGAGTGGGATAATGTTAATAGTGGAGTGCCTCAAGGCTCTGTCTTGGCACCTCGGTTGTTTAAAATATTTATAAATGATTTAGATTCAGGTTTGAGTAGCAACATCTGCAAATTTGCTGATGATACAAAAATCGGTAGGGAAATTAACACGGAAGAAGACCCACCATCACTTCAAGTTGATCTAAATAAGGTTTTGAAATAGTCAAAACATTGGTAGATGCAGTTTAATGCTGATAAATGTAAAGTTCTGAGGCTAGGTAATGATGATAGAGTTACAAGATACGAGCTAGATGGTATTGAGATTGCGAAGTCGGATTGCGAAAGGGATCTGGGAGTTATGATTAGTAAGAACTTAAAACAAAAGGATCAATGCATGAATGTTCGTAATAAGGCAAATAGAATACTGGGATTTATTAATCGAAGCGTTAGTAATAAGACACCTTCTTATTTGGTTCTTCAGCTATATCTAGCTCTGGTTAGGCCCTATTTAGATTATGCAGTTCAGTTTTGGTCGCTGTACTATAGAATTAACATAAATTCACTTGAACGTTTCCAGTGTAGGATGACCAAGTTAATTCACAAAATTAGAAATCTTTCATATGAAGAAAGATTAACAAAGCTTAAGTTGCATTCACTGGAAAGGCAAAGAGTTAGGGGTGACATGATAGAGGTTTACAAGTGGATAATTGAACATAACAAGGGGGATAATAATAGGGTATTAAAAGTATCAACACAAGACAGAAAACGAAACAATGGGTATAAATTGGATAAGTTTAGATTTAGGAAAGACTTGAGTAAATACTGATTCGGTAACAGGGTTGTTGATTTGTGGACTCAATTACCGCATAACGTGGTGGAGATCCCTCGAATTTTTCAAGCGTGGGTTGGACATGTATATGAATGGGATTGGGTGATTATAAATAGGAGCTGTATCGTTTGGGCCAATAGGCCTTCTGCCGTTACCTTGTTCTTATGTTCTTAGTATCGATTTTCTTCATTGCAAGTTATTATTGTTGTTTTAGATTGATCTACTCTAAAAGGAACTTTTTTCTAATTAAGCAACAAAAATTTCTATGTAGCACGGGCTATGGTGAACCAGTAAACCAATACAATTGACTGCAACCGATGATGATTTCATAAATATTTCCATTTCACACAGAAATCACACTAACGTGATGCATCAGTCGATTAAGGCAGTGTCTGGGATGCTCCCGGACGCAGGTTCGAATCTTCGTCACGGCCCTTGTGGAATTGTTTATTTCCATTTCGTCAGGTACATGTAGAGGTGAGGTGGACGCGAGAGTTTTAACATAAATAGATCTGAAAATCTGGCAGAAAAACGTCGATCGGACTGTGTGTAAACTGGCTAGAAGATAGTGTGTTGGTTATCCATTCAGTTAAGGATACATCCTGTCATTTCTACCTCCAAACATGGCAGCTGATATTGATATGAGCCTGGAAGACTATATTAAGACTCGAATGAATATGGTTGGTTCAAGAACATGTCGAGACCGTTCAGAAGATCCTCAGAGGATGTCTGTTTTGAGCACTGTGGTTGTGGCAAGTCAGACAGACAAAGTAAGTTACGCTTTCCTTATATTAATCTGAGATAATTAGTAAAAATTAAATTTCAACTAATAACTACAAAATGTAAAGTAACCTATTTCAATCATTTCTAATGGAGTTTTTATGATTCTTAATATGTTAACTGTATCTGAGTTAGTGAATCAGAGGCATAATATTCCGGATTAGAGGAACGTTAACTTTTATATTACTAGTTCTGCTTGAATGATTCCTATTTTTGTCTAAATCATTTTTCATTGAGTTTTTAAGAAGTCTTACTCGATGAAACCATGTTATATATTAAAAAAAAATTCACGTTTTACAGCACAATTGCAGAAGGAGCAACACCATGCACAAGAGGGAAGGATTCCGCAATCATAAGTTGGGTGAATCGGCCAAAGTCCTCATATCTAACCTGCGATATACAGTAACAGACGCAGAAATTTATGTGAGTCAAAGAATATTGAATATGAATGAAAGAAAGTTATGAGAGAATTCTGCAGTAATAAGATTTCTAGCGCATCAGTTAACTCTAATATGAACTTGAAATATTAGTTCATATTATTATTGTATTGTAGTTCATTATTATTATTGTAGTGTAGTGCGTGTAAAACGCACAACAATAAGGTGGTGTAACTCAAGCTATTCTCACCCTGTTTTTAAATATGTACTTCTTCTCCAATACAGAATCTTCAATGTTGACCAGACCACACACTAGAAATTGAAGGGACGACGACACAATCGACTTGAGAATGGTCTAGGACGGACCGAAACGTCGTCGTCCCTTCAATTTCTAGTGTGGTCTGGTTAACATACTTCAGCCACGTTATTGTGACTCATCGCCTGCAGAATCTTCAATCTTTTTCAGGAGCTGTTTGCTGAATTTGGAACCATTATAAATGCAGCAGTTAACAATGATAACTTGGGAAAGTCATTGGGTACAGCGTATATTGTCTTTGCCCGAGAAGCAGATGCACTTCAAGCTCTCAAGCAGTACAATGGTTTTCGTTTTCATGGCCGACCAATAGGAATCACCATGGATGGCGGATCAGCTGGTAAGTCATGACATTAGATTTTCTTTGCAAGTTTTCTCTTAGGGAAAGGTTGACTTCTTAGGCTTGAACATTTTCACATTAATGTATCAAGTTCTAGTGATGTCATTATCCATGTATTTGTTGTTCTACTATGAAATATAGTAATTAATGAGTTGTATTATCTTCCCGCTATTTAGGTAGTGGCGACATAAAAGATCGGCTTGACTACAACAGAGTCTAGTCTTCATGAAAACGACCAGAGGGTTTCGTGTCAAGGGATGCTAATGGGGCTTCTCACCAACGTATGCTAATGAGAATTAGTGCTAAGTTAAGTTAATGGAGTCTAGTAGTAAAATGTTCTTGAGGGACATATAGAAAGCTGTGCTTAATGGATCAAAAACCAAGGATGCTAATAGGGGCCAGACGCTATGGTATGCTAATGGGAGTCTATCACAAAGGAATTTTAATGTGAGTCTATCACCAAGGTATGTTAATGGGGGCCTATCATCAAGGTATGTTAATGGGTTCTATCACCAGGCTCTCCCCTGATGTACTCTTTCCTGGTGTACTCTTCCTTCATGAACTCTCACCTTGTGTACTTTCCCCTGGTGTACTTTCCACTGGTATACTCTTCCCTGGTGTACTCTCCACTGGTGTACTCTCCCCTGATGTACTCTCCCCTGATATACTCTCCCCTTGTGTACTCTCCCCTGGTGTACTCTCCCCTGATGTACTCTTCCCTGCTGTACTTTCTCCTGATATACTCTCCCCTGGAGTACTCTCCCCTGGAGTACTCTCCCCTGGAGTACTCTCCCCTGGTGTGCTTTCCCTAATAGTACTCTCAAGTGTACTCTCCCCCTGGTGTACTCTCACCTGGAGTACTCTCCCTTGGTGTACTCTCCCCAGGTGTACTCTCTCCTAGTGTACTCTCGCCTGGTGATCTCTTCCCTGGTGTACTCTCTCCTGGTGTGTTCTATCCTGGTGTACTCTCCACGGGTGTACTCTCCCCTGGTATTCTTTCCACTGATGAACTCTCCCCCTGGAGTACTCTCCCTTGGTGTACTCTCCCCTGGTGTACTCTCTCCCCAGAAGTACTCTCAAGTGTAATCTTCCAAGGAATACTCTCCCCTGGTGATCTCTCCCTTGGTGTACTCTCTCCTGGGGTACTCTATCCTGGAGTACTCTAAACTGGTGTTCTCTCCCCTGGTGTACTCTCCCTAGGAGAACTCTCTCCTGGTATACTCTCCCCTGGAATACTCTTCCTTGGTGTACTCTCTCTTGGTTTACTCTCCCAATGTGAACTCCCTCTTGGTGTACTCTCCCCTTGAGTACTCTCCGTTGGTATACTCTCACCTAGTGTTCTCTCCCCTAGAGTACTCTCCACCGGTGTACTATCCATTGGTGTACTCTCCCCTGGAGTATTCTTTCCTGGTGTACTCTCCAATAGTGTACTCTCCCCTGATGTACTCTCCGCTGGTGAACTCTCCCCTAGTGTACTCTCCTCTGGTGTGTTCTTCGTTGGTGTACTCTCCCCTGGTGTGTTCTTCGGTGGTGTACTCTCCCCATGGTGCACTCTCCCCTGGAGTACTCTCCCCCTGGTATACTTTCCCCTTGTGTACTCTCCCCTGGAGTACTCCTATTTTACGTTTCCCTAGAGTACTCTTCCTTGGTGTACTCTCCCTTGGTGTACTCTCCTCAGGTGAACTCCCTATTGGTGAACTTTCCCTTCGTGTACTCTCCCCTGGAGAACCCTCCCCTGGTGTACTCCACCTGGTGTACTCTCCCCTGGTATACTCTCCATTGGTGTACTCTCCCCTGGTGTACTCTCCCCTGGTGTACTCTCCCCTCGTGTGCTCTCTCCTAGTGTACTCTCGCCTGGTGTACTCTCCCATGGTGTAATTTCTCCTGGAGTGGTCTCCCTTGGTTTACACTCCCCCTGTGTACTCTCCAACAGTGTACTTTCCCCTGGTGTACTTTCCCCAGATGTACTCTTCGCTGGTGTACTCTCCCCAGGTGTACTCTCCCCTGGTGTACTTTTCCCTGGAGTACTCTCCTTTGGTAAACTCTCCCTGGTGTGCTCTCCCCTGGCGTAGTCTCTTATGGTGTACTCTCCATTGGTGTACTCTCCCGTGGAGTACTCTCCCCTGGTGCACTCTACCCTTGAGTACTCTCCCCTGGTGTACTTTCCCGTAGTGTACTCTCCACTGGAGTTCTCCCCCCTGATGTACTCTCCCCTGATGTACTGCACCTAGTGTACTCTCCCCTAGTGTACTCTCAACTGTTGTACGCTCCTTGGTGTACTCTCCAATGGTGTACTCTCGCCTGGTGTACTCTCGCCTGGCGTATTCTCTCCTGGTGTACTCTCCACTGGTGAACTCTCTCCTGGTGTACTCTCCCCTGGAGTTCTCTCCCCTGGTGTTTTCTCCCTTTGTGTACTCTCCCCTGGTTTACTCTCACCTGGAGTACTCTCATTTGGTGTACTCTCCCCAGGGATAATCTCTCCGAATGTAATCTCCCCTGGTGTCTCTCCCCTGGGGTACTCTATCCTAGTGTACTCTATCCTGGAATACTATCCCAGGGGAGTGTACACACGAAGAGAGCACACGAGGGAAGATTACACTATGGGAGAATACACTAGGGGAGAGCACTCCAGGGAAAAGGACACTCAAGGAGAGTTCACCAACAGGGAGTATACCTAGGGAGAGTACACCAAGGGAGAGTACACCAAGAAAGATTACTCCAGGGGAGAGTACACCAGGCGAGAGTACACCATTGGAGAGTACACCAGGAGAGAGTACACCAGGCGAGAGTACACAAGGCGAGAGTACACCAGGGAGAGAACAACAGTTAAGAGTACACTAGGGGACAGTACAACAGGGAAAAGTTCACTAAGGGAGAGATAACTAGGGAAGAGTACTCCTGGGGAGAGTATACAGGGAAAGAGTACTCCAGGTTAGAGTACACCAGGGAAGAGATCGTCAGGGGAGAGTACACCAGTGAGAGTACACAAGGAGAGAGTATACCAGGCAGGAGTACACAAGGGGAGAGTACAACAGGTAAGAGTACACTAGAAGATAGTACAACAGGGAAATGTTCACTAAGGGAGGGTACACTAGGGAAGAGTACTCCTGGGGAGGGTATACAGGGAGAGAGTACATCAAGGTAGAGTACCCCAGGGGAGAAATCTCCAGAGAAGAGTACTACAGGGAAAAGTACACCTGGGTACACAAGGTACACAAGTACCTTGGGTACACAAGTACACTAGGGAAGAATACTCCAGGAGAGAGTATATCAAGGGAGAGTACAACAGGGGAAAGTACACTAGAGGAAGTACATCAAGGGAGAGTATACCAGGGTAGAGTACTCCATGTAAAAGTGCACCACGGGAGAGTACACTAGGGGAGAATACTCAAGCGGGTGTACTCCAGGGGAGAGTTTTCGGGACAGAGTACACCAGGGGAGAGTACACCATTGAAGATTACACCAGGGAAGAGTACACCAGGGAAGAGTACACCAGGGGAAAGTACACCAGGGTATAGTACACTGGAGAGATCACACGTTCAGAGGTGAGTACACCAAGGGAGAGTACACCAGAGAAGAGTACACCAATGGAGAGTACATCAGGGGAAGAGTACACCTGGTGAGAGTACACCTGATGATAGTTTTTCATGAGAGAATACACTTGAGAGTACACCTCGGGAGAGTACACATGAGGAGAATACTCCAGGGTAAGAGTACACCAGGGGAGAGTACACCAGGAGAGAGTTCACCAATCGGGAGTACACCTGGGGAGAATACACCAAGAGAGAGTAGGCCAGATAAGAGTACACCAGGGAAGAGTAACACAGGAGAATTCCAGGAAAGAGTACTCCATGGAAGAGTACACCAGGGGAGAGTACTCCAGGAAAGAGTTCACCAAGTGAGTACACGAGGGAACATGATTACACCAGGGGAGATGAAACCCTGGAGTACTCGCCCCTGGATCAC
Source organism: Procambarus clarkii (assembly GCF_040958095.1). NCBI lineage: Eukaryota > Metazoa > Arthropoda > Malacostraca > Decapoda > Cambaridae > Procambarus > Procambarus clarkii. The sequence continues at coordinate 48,228,248 of NC_091168.1, read as the reverse complement.
TCTCCCGTGGTGTGCTCTTCCCTGATGTATTCCCCCAAGTGTATTCTCTTTTGGTGTTCTGTCCCCTTTTTTTTACTCTCCTCTAGTGTACTCTCAACTGTTGTACTTTCCCCAGGTGTACTCTCCCGTGGTGTACTCTCCCCTGATGTGCTCTCACCTGATAAACTCTCCCCTAGTGTACTCTCACCTGGAGTATTCTCAGTTGGTGTGCTCTCTCCAGGGGTACTCTCCCCTAGTGTACTCTCCCCTGTTATACTCTCCCCTAGTGTACTCTCAACTGTTGTAGTCTCCCTGGTGTACTCTCCCCCTGGTATACTCTCGTCTGGTGCATTCTCTCCTGTGTACTCTCCCCTGGTGTACTCTCCTCTGGTGTACTCTATCCTAGAGTACTCTCCCCTTTTGGACTCTCATCTGGAGTATTCTTCCTTGTTGTACTCTCCCATGGTGTACTCTCAACTGGAGTACTCTCCCCTGAAGTTCTCTCGCCAGGTGTACTCTTCCTTGGAGTACTCTCTCCTGGAATATTCTCCCCTAGAGTACTCTTCCCTTGTGTACTCTCCCCTGGTGTACGCTTCCCTATAGTACTCTTCCTTGGTATACTCTTCCTTGGTGTACTCTCCCCTGGGGTACTCTTCTCCTGGTGTACTCTCCCCAGTTGTACACCCCCGAGGTGTACTCTCAAGTGTACTCTCTCCTGGAAAACTATCCTCAGGAGTTCTCTCCCCTGGAGTTCCCTGGTGTACTGTTCATTGGTGAACTCTCCCTTGGTGTACTCACCGCTGGACGTGTACTTTCCACTGGTGTACTCTTCCCTGGTTTCATCTCCCCTGGTGTAATCATGTTCCCTCGTGTACTCACTTGGTGAACTCTTTCCTGGAGTACTCTCGCTGAAATTCTCTCCCCCTGGTTTACTCTTCCATGGAGTACTCTTTCCTGGAATACTCTCTCCTGTATTACTCTTCCCTGGTGTACTCTTATCTGGCCTACTCTCTCTTGGTGTATTCTCCCCAGGTGTACTCCCGATTGGTGAACTCTCTCCTGGTGTACTCTCCCCTGGTGTACTCTTACCCTGGAGTATTCTCCTCATGTGTACTCTCCCGAGGTGTACTCTCAAGTGTATTCTCTCATGAAAAACTATCATCAGGTGTACTCTCACCAGGTGTACTCTTCCCCTGATGTACTCTCCATTGGTGTACTCTTCTCTGGTGTACTCTCCCTTGGTGTACTCACCTCTGGACGTGTGATCTCTCCAGTGTACTATACCCTGGTGTACTTTCCCCTGGTGTACTCTTCCCTGGTTTACTCTCCCCTGGTGTAATCTTCAATGGTGTACTCTTCCCTGGTGTAATCTTCAATGGTGTACTCTCCCCTGGTGTACTCTGTCCCGAAAACTCTCCCCTGGAGAACACCCGCTTGAGTATTCTCCCCTAGTGTACTCTCCCGTGGTGCACTTTTACATGGAGTACTCTACCCTGGTATACTCTCCCTTGATGTACTTCCTCTAGTGTACTTTCCCCTGTTGTACTCTCCCTTGATATACTCTCTCCTGGAGTATTCTTCCCTAGTGTACTTGTGTACCCAAGGTACTTGTGTACCTTGTGTACCCAGGTGTACTTTTCCCTGTAGTACTCTTCTCTGGAGATTTCTCCCCTGGGGTACTCTACCTTGATGTACTCTCTCCCTGTATACCCTCCCCAGGAGTACTCTTCCCTAGTGTACCCTCCCTTAGTGAACATTTCCCTGTTGTACTATCTTCTAGTGTACTCTTACCTGTTGTACTCTCCCCTTGTGTACTCCTGCCTGGTATACTCTCTCCTTGTGTACTCCTGCCTGGTATACTCTCTCCTTGTGTACTCTCACTGGTGTACTCTCCCCTGGTGTACTCTAACCTGGAGTACTCTTTCCCTGTATACTCTCCCCAGGAGTACTCTTCCCTAGTTATCTCTCCCTTAGTGAACTTTCCCCTGTTGTACTGTCCCCTAGTGTACTCTTAACTGTTGTTCTCTCCCTGGTGTACTCTCGCCTTGTGTACTCTCGCCTGGTGTACTCTCTCCTGGTGTACTCTCCAATGGTGTACTCTCGCCTGGTGTACTCTCCCCTGGAGTAATCTTTCTTGGTGTACTCTCCCTTGGTGTACTCTCCCTAGGTATACTCCCTGTTGGTGAACTCTCCTTGAGTGTCCTTTTCCCTGGAGTGCTCTCCCCTGGTGTATTCTCCCATAGTGTACTCTTCCCTCGTGTGCTCTCTTCGTGTGTACACTCCCCTGGGATAGTATTCCAGGATAGAGTACACTAGGATAGAGTACCCCAGGGGAGAGACACCAGGGGAGATTACATTCGGAGAGATTATCCCTGGGGAGAGTACACCAAATGAGAGTACTCCAGGTGAGAGTAAACCAGGGGAGAGTACACAAAGGGAGAAAACACCAGGGGAGAGAACTCCAGGGGAGAGTACACCAGGAGAGAGTTCACCAGTGGAGAGTACACCAGGAGAGAGTACGCCAGGCGAGAGTACACCAGGCGAGCAGGCGAGAGTACACCAGGTTTGCATAAGAGAGCTGTTTTACAGAAAAGCCAAAAATATAATTATAAAATAACTAGATATGAAAAAAAGAATATATAAAACTATACACAAAAATGAGGTAGGTTGCTTAAAGGTACTTTATGGTACACTGAAGGTAATAATTTGCACTAATGATCAAAATTGCACAGGCAAAGCCAAGAGCACAATGGAGCCAGGGTGGTGAGGCTAGGCAACCTGGGTTATAAAGAAAAAATTGAATAAAAATTCTAAAGTAATATAAACTTAATGGCAATTTAAGTAATAAAAACTTAATGGGAACTTAAGAAAAGTAAAAATGAACTGGCATAATTAATAACAATTGATGACCAATAAAAATAAAAAAGCAGTTATGAAATCTATAAAACAAATAGCTTAGTTACTATAATATTATGAATACACTATAGTTGAATACTAAAGTTACACTAAAACAAAATGAGGTAGATAAAATAGAGATACACTCAGGAACACTGAATGATGAAGTTTATACTAGAGGCGACCAGGCGAGCAGGCGAGAGTACACCAGGTTTGCATAAGAGAGCTGTTTTACAGAAAAGCCAGAGGCTTTTCCTCTAGAAAACTAGAGGACACAGGCAAAGCCAGTGTACATTGGAACAAGGGAGTAAAAAAGAACAAAAAAGAGATAATAATAAAGATGACATTTTTTAAAAAATAAAGTTAAAACCATTTGAAAAGAAAAGCCGAGCTATAGTACACATTGGTAGTTAAATGAGATTATAATTTGAATTCTGGTTATTCGGCAGCAGCTATCCCACAGTCATTCAGGAAAGAATTGAGGTGAGCTTCAGTGGTTATTACATAGGTTTTTACAGTGTCCGTCCTCTTAGCTATAATTTTACCACCTCGCACAAAACAATGTTTAATTACAGGGGAATTTTTGCAGAAACCATGAAGTTTAAGTAAGAAATTTTGTCTGAATCTGGTCAGACATTCATTCACATAAACAGTGCATTTACTAGAGACTGCAGATTTGATAAGGTCTGACTTACGGGAGCAGCTATCTAGTTTAACTCGAATTTTCCTGTTATTTATACCAGGTGATTTGATACCCACTCTATAAGCTGATTTGATGTCACTTGTTTTGATTGAATATCTTATCTCATCCTGCAATTCATGGATCACGATGGCAGCACAGTCTTCTCTTTCAGATTCTTGGGGAAAATCACGTGAAGAGATAACGACAGAATCAAGGAGTTTATATTGGTCTGATTCGTCTTGGGTGATAGTGTGTTGCTGTTGTAGGGTGTTAAGTTGGTTCTCAAACTTTTGTAGCAAGCCTTCCTGTTTTCTAGTGGTTTCTGCTGGTTTAAAGTCAGTAGCTGTGGTCTTGAGAGAGTTTAAGGGGGCATATACCCATAAATTAAAAGTTGTTCAATTTGCTTATAAATTTTTTTATGAAATGGTTATAGAAAGGGCTGCAACTGGTCCAAGTTTCACCATCACACCCTAAACAGAAAAGGAGAAAAAAATACACAACGTATTATGCAACGAATGTTCAACATTCTCAAATAATCTCAGGGAACACATGTGTCAACTAAAATGTCTACTATGTGCTGTAGAAGCACAAACTCTTGTAATAATTGTAATATGTATGTGCAATATATTTATATGTAATTTTTATTTTTTTCTTTTTTTTTATTTTTTTTTTGGCCATTTTTTTTTTCGTTTGTTATCAAAGGATTTGCATGAAACTTGCACACCTTGCTCAATGGATGCCTATCTGCAAGGGTGTCAATTATGAACGAAATCTGTCGAAGTCAAGCTCAGCTACAGGTGGCCGAACTTGGATGTTTATTTTACTCTGGAAAGTAATTTACACCTTCAAAGTGCTTCAGAGCTTTCATTTATTAATCAATTTACATGCAAATTACACCTTATATGTAGAGTTTGTGCTTCTATAAACCTATCGAGACATTTTAGTCCAAAGTCCATTTGTTGATTTTATAAAAATTTATAAACATCATATATTGCATATTTTTGGAAGGGTAACTTTGAATAATTATATTATTGCACTAAACACTTTTTTTGATAAAACTTATAGATACAATCCTTTATTATGTGCTAAATTTAATATCTGAGTGTTATAGAAATGATTTTAGTTGACACATGTGTTCCCTGAAATTATTTGAAAATGTTGAAAATTCGTTGCATAATACGTTGTGTATTTTTTTTCTCCTTTTCTGTTTAGGGTGTGATGCTGAAACTTGGACCAGTTGCAGCTCTTTCTATAACCATTTCATAAATAAATTTATAAACAAATTGAACAATTTTTACGAAACCCGTAATAAGCCCACTTAATTCTAGTTGGAGGAGGTCGACTCTGGCAGACAGATCTTGATTAATCTTGAGCATTGCTGAAGCTTTACATCGCAGGGTCATTATTATGTCCGATTGCTCTTGGATTACCCAACCACTTGCACTAGACCGACGGTCTCGCCTCATGCAGGTCGGCGTTAAATCCCTGACCGTCCAAGTGGTTGTGAACGCCATTCCTTTCCCCCGTCCTATCCCAAATCCTTATCCTGACCCTTTCCAAGTGCTATATAGTCGTAATGGCCTGGCGCTTTTCCCTGAGAATTCCCTTCTCTCTTGGATTACTGACAGTTGGTCTTCATGTATTTGGGTTAATAACTGAGCCATGGGTTATCAGCAAAGTGCTTGAAATCGGATATCACACCAACCCTGTCTCCCGAAGCCCACATCGAAAAAATAACATCAGCGGCCTATGCGAGGCTGGCTAACATCAGAACTGCTTTCAGAAACCTGTGTAAGGAATCCTTCAGAACCTTGTATACCACATATGTAAGGCCAATCCTGGAGTATGCAGCCCCATATCTATCTAGTCAAGCACAAGACGAAGCTGGAAAAAGTTCAGAGGTATGCCACTAGGCTATGCCACTAGACTGTCCTCATAACTCATGCCTAAGAGGCATGAGTTATGAGGACAGACTACGAGAACTGCACCTCACGTCGCTGGAAGACAGAAGAGCTCGGGGAGAAATGATCACCATATCCAAAATTCTCAGGGGAATTGACAGGGTGGACAAGGATGGATTATTTAACACATGTGGTACACGCATGTGGTACAGGACACAGGTGGAAGCTGAGTGCCCAAATGCGCCACAGAGACATTAGAAAGAACGTTTTCAGTATCAGACTAGTTAATAAATGGAATGCATTAGGAAGTGATGTGGTGGAGGCAGACTCCATACAGTTTCAAAAGTATATATGATAGAGCCCAGTAGGCTCGGAAATCTATACACCAGTTGATTGACAGTTGAGAGGCGGGACCAAAGAGACAAAGCTCAACCCCCGCAAGCACAAATAGGTGAGTACACAGGGTGTGTGTGTATTGCGTGTTGCCCACTTACTGGAAGAAGGTAAATGTCGTACCGATTTTCATGAAAGGAGATAGGGAGGAGGCACTTAACTACAGACCGTATCATTGACAAGCATTCCTTGCAAAATACTTGAAAGAATAATTAGGCTAAAAACGTATAAAATGCTCAGGCGAATTGACAAAGTGGAAATAGACTAAATGTTCACACGTAATAGTAACAGAACGAGGGGATATGGGTAGAAGCTGGACACTCAGATAAGTCAAAAAAATGTTAGGAAGTTTTCTTTTAGCGTGAGAGTAGCGGAAAAATGGAATGCACTTAATGGGACAGGAGTAATTGCTGTAAATAACCGATGGCTAGAAAGGCGGGATCCAAGAGTCAATGCTCGATCCTGCAGGCACAAATAGGTGAGTACAGTGTGTGTGTGTGTGTATGTGTGTGTGTGTGTGCGTGTGTGTGTGTGTGTGTGTGTGTGTGTGTGTGTGTGTGTGTGTGTGTGTGTACTCACCAAGTTGTACTCACCTAGTTGTGTTTGCGGGGGTTGAGCTCTGGCTCTTTGGTCCCGCCTCTCAACCGTCAATCAACAGGTGTACAGATTCATGAGCCTATCGGGCTCTGTCATATCTACACTTGAAACTGTGTATGGAGTCAGCCTCCACCACATCACTTCCTAATGCATTCCATTTGTCAACCACTCTGACACTAAAAAAGTTCTTTCTAATATCTCTGTGGCTCATTTGGGCACTCAGTTTCCACCTGTGTCCCCTTGTGCGTGTTCCCCTTGTGTTAAATAGACTGTCTTTATCTACCCTATCAATCCCCTTCAGAATCTTGAATGTGGTGATCATGTCCCCCCTAACTCTTCTGTCTTCCAGCGAAGTGAGGTTTAATTCCCGTAGTCTCTCCTCGTAGCTCATACCTCTCAGCTCGGGTACTAGTCTGGTGGCAAACCTTTGAACCTTTTCCAGTTTAGTCTTATCCTTGACTAGATATGGACTCCATGCTGGGGCTGCATACTCCAGGATTGGCCTGACATATGTGGTATACAAAGTTCTGAATGATTCTTTACACAAGTTTCTGAATGCCGTTCGTATGTTGGCCAGCCTGGCATATGCCGCTGATGTTATCCGCTTGATATGTGCTGCAGGAGACAGGTCTGGTGTGATATCAACCCCCAAGTCTTTTTCCTTCTCTGACTCCTGAAGAATTTCCTCTCCCAGATGATACCTTGTATCTGGCCTCCTGCTCCCTACACCTATCTTCATTACATTACATTTGGTTGGGTTAAACTCTAACAACCATTTGTTCGACCATTCCTTCAGCTTGTCTAGGTCTTCTTGAAGCCTCAAACAGTCCTCTTCTGTTTTAATCCTTCTCATAATTTTAGCATCGTCCGCAAACATTGAGAGAAATGAATCGATACCCTCCGGGAGATCATTTACATATATCAGAAACAAGATAGGACCGAGTACAGAGCCCTGTGGGACTCCACTGGTGACTTCACGCCAATCGGAGGTCTCACCCCTCACCGTAACTCTCTGCTTCCTATTGCTTAGATACTCCCTCCCTGTGTGTGTGTGTGTGTGTGTGTGTGTGTGTGTGTGTGTGTGTGTGTGTGAAGGCACTGGTGGCTGAGCATATAGCACACTGGTTACGTAATCCTGTGGTCGGGGTTCGATTCCCGGCGCCGGTGGAAACAGATGGGCAGAGTTTTTTTTCACTCTGATGCCTCTGTTACCTAGCAGTAAATAGGTACCTATAAGTTAGACAGCTATTACGGGCTGCTTCCTGGTGTGTGAATGTGTGTGTGTGTGAAACAGGACAGTTGAGAGGAGGGGGGCGGAAAGAGCAGAGTTCAACCCCCAGAGACACAAGTAGGTGAATAAAACTAGGTGAATACACACTGTCTTTATTTTAATCTATTTTACAAAAAAATATAAAAAGTTATTATCAAAACAAACAAAAAAGTAAAGACTTCATATATCCATGTATTCCCAGTCCTTCCCAACTGGTTGTCTCGTGTAGTCCCACAGTTGGTCCCAGACGTCCACCATCTTGCGCACGTAGGAGGCCACGTCCTCCCAGCTACCCTCCCAGCCGTCTTCTAATTTTCTCCTCTTTGGGGCTGGGTCTGGGCAGTCGAAATGTGAGATGAGTCTCTTACAGGAATACTCCGAGTACTCCATCTTGACGGTGTTGATGGGAGGAAGGCTGGTGGTTGATCTTAACCTGACTGACTAGGATACAGCCCCACTAACGTTCATTATATATCCTGGATGATCCGGAATATAGTTATGGGCTAAATATTGTCAGGTTGAAAAACATCTTCTCTTTCTTGATGGATCCTCTCTTTATTATGCACCCCATACCCAAGCCGTGGGCGGTGGTGGAAAGGGTTACAGAGGCACATAATGGGTTCAGGAACTGAACCCCAGAGTTCCTTTAGCTAAGAAAGTGACAATCCTCTGAAGATAGTTACACAATTGTTAATGTTACATATACTTGTACATATACAGTATATACAATCATTTACACAAATACATATACACAATTACATATACACATAGATAATCTTTATATAACACAGGTGATTCAACAAGAGGCTCACAACAGTCACTATACAAGGCACTTTACATCTATGGTGAGTCACACAGTTACTAGTCTTGCTGCACACCCACCCAACTGGGCGGCAGCTTTACAGTCATGTGCTCCACACCCACCCAACTGGTCGGCAGCTTTACAGTCATGTGCTCCACACCCACCCAACTGGGCGGCAGCTTTACAGTCATGTGCTCTACACCCACCCAACTGGGCGGCAGCTTTACAGTCATGTGCTCCACACCCACCCAGCTGGGCGGCAGCTTTACAGTCATGTGCTCCACACCCACCCAACTGGGCGGCAGCTTTACAGTCATGTGCTCCACACCCACCCAACTTGGCGGCATCTTTACAGTTATGTGCTCCACACCCACCCAACTGGGCGGCAGATTTACAGTCATGTGCTCCACACCTACCCAACTGGGCGGCAGCTTTACAGTCATGTGCTCCACACCCACCCAACTGGGAGGCATCTTTACAGTCATGTGCTCCACACCCACCCAACTGGGCGGCAGCTTTAGACAGCGCGCTGGACTCGTAATTCTGTGGCCCGGGTTCGATTCCTGGACCAGGTAGAAGCAAATGGGCAAAGTTTCTTTCACCCTGATGCCCTGATGCCCATGTTACCTAGCAGTAAATAGGTACCCTGGTGTGTGTGTGTGTGTGTGTGTGTGTGTGTGTGTGTGTGTGTGTGTGTGTGTGTGTGTGTGTGTGTGTGTGTGTGTGTGTGTGTGTGTGTGTGAGGGAGGGAGAGAGTAGGCTTCAGTTGGAACCAAGAGGAGAATATGGTGTAGATGGTTACAGTGACACTGATTGTGAATAGTGTATAGTTACAGTGATGAGATGGTTATGGTGATGTTGGTTGTGAATAAAGATGGTTACAGTGTTGATGATCGTATGTAGTGTAGATGGTTACAGTGATGATGGTTACAGTGTTGATGATCGTATGTAGTGTAGATGGTTACAGTGTTGATAGCTGTGTGTAGTGTAGATGGTTACAGTGATGGTGGTGTGTAGTGTAGATGGTTACAGTGATGGTCGTGTGTAGTGTTGATGGTTAAAGTGATGATGGTGGTGTGTAGTGTAGATGGTTACAGTGATGGTGATGTGTAGTGTAGATGGTTACAGTGATGTTAGTCGTGTGTAGTGTAGATGGTTACAGTGATGGTGGTGTGTAGTGTAGATGGTTACAGTGATGGTGGTGTGTAGTGTAGATGGTTACAGTGATGTTAGCCGTGTGTAGTGTAGATGGTTACAGTGATGGTGGTGTGTAGTGTAGATGGTTACAGTGATGGTCGTGTGTAGTGTTGATGGTTAAAGTGATGATGGTGGTGTGTAGTGTAGATGATTACAGTGATGGTGGTGTGTAGTGTAGATGGTTACAGTGATGTTAGTCGTGTGTAGTGTAGATGGTGTTTCAGGGGAACACTAGGAGCTGACAGGGAGTGGTAAGAGAAGGGGGATGAGGAGGAAGGGGGAAGAGGGAGGGGGGAGAGGAAGGGGGGATGGGGGAGGATGGATTCGGAGGCATCCACCCTTCTCTTACCCCTCCCATTTCCCCCTCCTCTTTCCTTTCCTCCTCATCCCCTTCTCTTCCCCTTCTTCCTCGTCCCTTTCTCTTACCCCTCCCGTCTTTCCCTCCTCTTTCCCCTCCACCTCAACCCCCCTCCTCCGCATCCACCCTTCTCTTGCCCCTCTCCCCTCCTTAGCCCCTTCACTTACCCCTCCTCTCTTCCCCTTCTCTTACCCCTTCTCTCTCTACCCTCCTCCTCATCCCCTTCTCTTACCCATCCCCTTCTCTTATACCCCCTTATACCGTCCCCTTCTTCCATATTCCCGTCCCCCTCCTTTCCCACACACACACGCACACACACACACTTGTGTGTGTGTGTGTGTGTGACACACAGGAAAAGTGCAAGCACACACAGCCCAACAGGAAAAAACAGAGAAGCAAAGGAATAATCCGTGGTTTAATAAGGAATGTATGAAAGCAAAGGAGCTGAACAAAAGGGCATGGAGAAACTTCCGTAATAACAGAACACCAGAAAGTAGAGTGAGATACCAGAGAACCAGGAACGAGTACGTCAGTGTGAGAAGAGCAGATGAGAAAAGGTATGAAAATGATATAGCTAATAAAGCCAAGACCGAACCAAAGCTACTACACAGTCACATCAGGAGGAAGACAACAGTGAAGGAACAGGTGATGAAACATAGGGTAGGCGAGGACAGGTACACAGAGAATGACAAAGAGGCGTGTGAAGAACTCAACAAAAGGTTCCAGGAGGTCTTTACAATAGAACAGGGAGATGTCGCGGCGCTAGAAGAGGTGGCAGCAAACCAGGTGACCTTAGATTGGTTCGAAATTACAAGAGATGAGGTCAAAAAGCTCCTATTGGAGCTTG